>NW_017671351.1:131573-201783 GCF_001879085.1 Nicotiana attenuata | reverse complement strand
GGATGCCCTAATCCTCAACTGATGGTAGCCAGATCTCAAGTCAATCTTCGAAAATACCTTGGCACCCTGAAGCTGAACAAACAAATCATCAATCCTCGGCAATGGATACTTATTCTTGATTGTAACCTTGTTCAACTGCCGGTTATCAATACACATTCTCATCGACCCGTCCTTCTTATTAACAAACAACACCGGCGCACCCCAAGGCGAAACACTAGGTCTAATGAAACCCTTCTCAAGAAAGTCTTGCAACTGCTCCTTCAACTATTTCAACCCAGGCGAGGCCATACGATACGGCAGAATAGAAATGGGCTGAGTGCCCGGAGCCAAATCAATGCAGAAATCAATATCCCTATCGGGTGGCATACCCGGCAGGTCTGAAGGAAATACCTCAGGGAACTCACGAACAACAGGCACAGAATCAATAGAAGGGATCTCGGCACTAGAATCACGAACATATGCCAAATAGGCCAAACACCCCTTCTCGACCATACGCCGAGCCTTTACATATGAGATAACACTACGGATAGAATGACCAGGAGTCCCTCTCCACTCTAAACGAGGTAAACCCGGCAAGGCTAAGGTCACAGTCTTGGCATGACAGTCCAAGATAGCATGGTAAGGTGATAACCAGTCCAGTCCATCCCCAATATGACATCAAAATCAACCATGTCCAGAAGCAACAAATCTACACGAGTCTCAAGACCCCCAATCACAACTATACGAGAGCGATGGACTCGATCTACCACAATACAATCACCCACTGGTGTAGACACATATATAGGGGCACTCAAAGAATCACTAGGAATGACCAGATGCAGTTCAAAATAAGATGACACATAGGAGTAGGTAGACCCTGGATCAAATAAAACTGAAGCATCTCTGCCACAAACCAGAACAGTACCTGTTATAACCGCATCAGAAGCCTCAGCCTCAGGCCTGGCTGGAAGAGCATAACATCGGGGCTGGGCCCCACCACCCTGGAGTACATCTCTGGGACGGCCTGCTACTTGCTGGCCTCCACCTCTAGCCGCCTGACCTCCACCTCTAATACCTCTACCTCCACCTCTAGCACCTCTACCCCTACCCCTAGCTGGCGGAGCGGGCGGTGGAACACCTGGTGCCGAAACCATAACACGGGAACCCTGCTGCTGAGAACTGCTCGGTGCTCGAGGGCAATATCTAGCAATGTGCCTCGTGTCGCCACAAGTAAAACAAGCCCTCGGCTGCTGGGGCTGACGACCCTGAAAACTCTGAAGCGGCGGTGCACTAATAGGAGCTGGTGGTGCACTGTAGGACTGCTGATCAGAATACTGCATATGAGAACCACGGCCACCTGAAATGCCGTGAGAAACCTGAAGTGCTGACTGAAAGGCCTAGGAGGATGGCCTCTACCTATGAATCCTTGCCTCCAGATGAGGCACCATTAAATCTGCCTGAATGACGAGGCCTCTTGTCCGATCCATGACCACCTCCCTACGAAAGAACTATCTCCACTCTCCTGGCCACATTGGCCGCCTCCTGGAAAGAAATCTCACTCCCAGTCTCCCTAGCCTACTGAAGTCAAATCGGCTGAATAAGCCCCTCAATGAACCTCCCCACCCTCTCTCTCTCGGTGGGAAGTATGATAAGAGCATGACGATCCAAGTCGATGAATCGGGTCTCACACTGAGTAATGGTCATAGAACCCTATTGGAGACGCTTAAACTGCCTCCGATAGGCCTCTCTCTGAGTGATAGGGAGAAACTTCTCCAGAAATAGCTGAGTAAACTGCTCCCAAGTCAAAGCTGGTGATCCGACTGGGCTAGCCAAGCAATAATCTCTCCACCAAGTCATGGCGGATCCAGATAAGCGAAAAGTAGCAAAGTCGACCCCATTGGTCTCCACTATCCCCATAGTTCCTGAGAACCTCATGACAGCTGTCTAGATAATCGTGGGGATCCTCTAGAAGATGCACCGCTGAAAGTAGTAGTGAAGAGCTTGGTGAAACTTACCCAACCTCCACTAAAGCTCCGAAGACGTAGCTGACCTATCACCGGTCTGTGCTGCTGCTCGGCTGAAGAAGCGCTTACATGACCTCGCCATTCGCGTAAAGGACAAGAGTAGAGGGTTTTCAATTTTAGCATTGAGAGAACTAAAATCGCACGATAGGAAAGAATGAATTTGAAGGTTTTTCCTAACTCTGTAGCCTCTGGGGGATAAATACAGATGTCTCCGTACCCATCCCTCAGACTCTACTAAGCTTGTCTGTAAACTGTGAGACCCATGTAACCTAGAGCTCTGATACCAACTTCTCACGATCCGGATTTCCCACCCTCGGGAGTCATGATGGCGCCTACTATTGTGACCTAGGCAAGCCGACTACTCGATAAATTTACCCCCCAAGAGGGATCTGTAGCCACACCCTCCCTAGTGATAATATGCCCAATATATTCTACCTTAGACTGTCCAAAAGAGCACTAAGAAAGTTTGGAAAAGAGTTGCTCCTTCCTCAATAATTCCAGCACTTTTTTAAGGTGTTGTTTTTGTTTAATTAGTGAGGCACTGTAGACTAAGATATCATCAAATAAAAACAAAACAAACTTCCTCAAATAAGCTCTAAACACATGGTTCATGAGGGATCGGAATGTAGCAGGGGCATTGGTTAGGCCAAAGGGCATAACCTTAAACTCATAGTGTCCCAAATTTGTCATAAAGGCTATTTTGTACACATCTTACTCCCCCATTCTGATTTGGTGGTAACCAGCCCTTAATTCAATTTTAGAGTATAAACTAGACCCATGTAACTCATCCATTAAGTCATCAACTAGTGGAATGGGAAATTTGTCCTTAACAGTCATGTTATTAAGGGCTCTATAGTCAATACAGAACCTCCAACTTCCATCTTTCTTCTTAACTAGTAGTACTGGTGAAGAGAAAGGGGAATGACTAGGTTGTATTATTCCATTTACTAGCATCTCATTGACTTGCTTCTCAATTTCATTCTTTTGAAAAAAATTGTACTTGTAAGGCCTTATGCTGACTAGTGTTGTGTTGGGTTTCAGGGGACTATAGTGATCATGGTTCCTCTTGGGTGGAAGGCTTGTTGGCTCCTCAAACACATCAGGGAATTACTTCAGAACTTGCTGTATCACTGCAGGTACTTGCTCCTGGTCTTCCACTTCTTCTGCAGTCAGAGTAACTAGGCGAGCCTAAATAGCTTGTCCCTTCTTCAATAGGTGTTTCACTCCAGTTACTGACATGCTCTTAAGTTCCCCTTGGATGAAATACCCTTGAGCTCCAATCTCTTTCCTTTGTAAGTTACCTGCACCTTGTACTCCACAAAATCTAGCAACATTGTATTATGGCCTTTCATCCAATCTCCTCCTAGTATCATATTATTTCTTCCTAATCTTCGTAGTCTCACAGATTCCTCAAACTCCACTCCTTGAATTACCCATTTGAACACGTGGCAGGTATGCCTACTCATGAGATAATTACCATTTGCTACAATGATCCTCATAGGGGTAAACTCTGTAATCTTGCACCCTATCTTCTTAGTAGTTTCTATGTCCAGGAAGCTGTGGGTGCTTCATGAGTCCAATAAGATAGTTATTGAAATTCTCTTGGACTTACCTCTTAGTTTAATTGTGTTTGGAACCTCAGTCCCAAAGTGTCACGACCCGGATTTCCCACCATCAGAGTCGTGATGGCGCCTACTCGTGGTAGCTAGGCAAGCCAACTTAATTACCTTTCCATCACTAGCAATTATCTTTAACAGTTTATAACATCAATATAGAACATAAAGTCTAATAAGAACAATAGCGGAAGTCTGTCTTAAAATAATGAATTTAAAACGCGGAATAGTCAAAAACAACATCTACCCAAGATTTGGTGTCACGTTACTCACGAACCACTAAGAATAAACTAAATACAAAGGTCTGAAAGAAATATAACAGTTGTCTGTCTCGAAACAAGGAGGCAACAGTCTAAAAGAAAACAATGAGAAGAGACGCCGGGCCTGCGGATGCCTGCAAGGCTACCTCAGTCTCGTGAATATGAATCGCCTGCTTCCGAACTACTGCTGCTGTTGTTCCTCAAAACCTGGACCTGTGCAAAAAATGCACAGAAGTGTAGCATCAGCACAACCGACCCCATGTGCTGGTAAGTGTCTAGCCTAACCCCGGCGAAGTAGTGACGAGGCTAGACTGGACACCACATAAACCTGTGCAGTTATAGATATACAGCGGAAATTGAATACAAAGCAATTACCAACATGGGAGGGGAAACATGCTATGGGGAGTTACAATAATAACAATAATCCAGAGTAACAACTAAAGCAACTTAGGTTCACAGTGAACAAGGAATCAATACTCAAATGTAAACACATAGCCTCAATAATTGTTGCGGCGTGCAACCCGCTCCATAATTACCATTGTTGCGGCGTGCAACCCGCTCCACAATATCATTGTTGCGGCGTGCAACCCGACCCATATCATTTATCATGTATCATTGTTGCGGCGTGCAACCCGACCCATTTCATTTATCATGTATCATTGTTGCGGCGCGCAACCCGATCCTCAATATCATGGCACAGTCCGACTCCCCAAAACAACAGTCACAATCAAGGGGCACAAAATAAGCAAATATTTGACAAACATCCCGGCAAGGGAAAGAATCAACAACGCTTTCTCTTTCTTACTTTCCTTATCTTTTAATTCACTTTACTATTTTGAGCCAACACTCCAAAGAATTCAAGTCATTTCGTATACTTTCAATATTCGCATCACAATTCGAGCCAATGCTCCCAGGAATCAAGTGATCATATTACCGTTCACATATTATTCACAACAAATAGAAACCCTCCAATAAACACGGAGTTCACAACCAAGTCACGATAATCACATTATAAAGACTCACGGTCATGCTAGACACCAATGTATAGATACTCGTCACCATGCCTATACATCGCACTCGATCACATAGCAATTAGCAACAAGACTCAACTCCTATTCCCTCAAGCTAGGGTTAAACCAAACACTTACCTCAAAGCCTTGAAAGCCTCTTAATCCTCAACTATCGCTTTACCTCGTGATTCCACCTCCAATAAAGTGATATCTAGGCATAATTAATTCAACAATATCAATAAAGACTCAATGGCAACTTCTCATAGCCTAGATATGAATTTTCTAGCATTATTCCAAAAATACCAAAATTAGACACCGGGCCCACATGGTCCAAACTCTAGGCTCGGACCAAAACCCGATCACCCATAACCCCACGAGTGCAAATATATAATTTGTTTTAAGATTCGACCCCAAATTGAGGTTGAATCACCCAAAATTCTCAAAACCCTAACTCTACCCAAAACCCATAATTTCTACCTTGATTTCATGTTTTTAGGGCTAGGAATTCACTAATTAATGAAGGAAATTGAAGGAAACAAGTTGAACAATGCTTACCCAAGAAGTTTTGATGAAAGGGAGCTTCAATGGACGCCTAAGTGCTTGGAGAAGAAAGGGTTTCGTGTGTTTTTATGAAAAATCCCGTGCTACTGTTCTGTTTTTAACTTAAAAATTCGCTGGGCAAAATTGCCCTACGCGATCGCGGAAATAGGGATGCGGTCACGAAGGGTACCACTGACTGGTCATCGCGATCGCGTAGAAGAACTACTGGGGGTCCAAGGATTTGGCTTACGCGATCGCGTGGTTCAAGACGCGATCCCGAAGGAAGACGACTCAGTGCTATGCGATCGCGAAGAAGGAAATCCCTGTGTAAAAATTGCAGAAAATCTGATATCATCCTAAGTCCAAAACCACCCCGAACACCTCCGAAAACACTCCCGAGCCCTCGGGGCTCCTAACCAATCACACACCCTAACTCAATAACATCTTACGAACTTACTCGAGCGAACAAATCGCCAAAATAACCTCAAAATCATTGGATCAAGCCTCAAAAATCATCATTTTCCTTTCAAACTTCATAAACTTCAAACTTTAGATATTTAGGTCCGAAACACGTCAAACGACGTCCGATTTCGACCAAACTTTACAGAAAGCGCTTAACACATATTTAAGACTTGTACCGGGCGTCGGAACCAAAATACGAGCCCGATACCACAGTCTTTTAATCAATTTTCATTTCCATTTTCCTTAATAATTTCAGAAAAATAATTTCACAGAAAAATTCATTTCTCGGGCTCTAGACCTCGGAATTCGACTCCGGGCACATGCCCGAGTCCCATATTTTTCTACGGACCTTCGGGGACCGTCCAATCTCGAGCCCGGGTCCGTTTACCAAAAATGTTGACCGAAGTCAACCTTAAACATATTAATATCAAAATTCTTCAAATTTTTCGCAGAATTCACATATTTCAACATAAAAGCTTTCCAGCTACGCGCCCGGACTGCGCACGTAAATCGAGGCAAGTAAAAATGAGGTTTTTCAAGGCCTCGAAAGCACAGAATGAATGAGGAAACAGGTGATGACCCTTTGGGTCGTCACACAAAGAGAGCATAGAGGCTGATAGCCTCATCCATAACTTCTTCCTCTGCTTGATTGTCTAGGTTGCTTTCTTCTACAGTGTCTCCTTCTTCCATTGCTTCTACTATAGCTTGATCTTCAGCAGAAACCATAACATTGATTTGTTTCTGTTTGCACACGTGACCAGGAAAATACTTGTTCCCATATTTCCAACACAACCCATTATTCCTCCTATTATCAAAACCCTTATTTCCTTGAGCAGTTAATTTTATGACCCTACTCCTTTGGTTCCCATAGTTTGATTATGAGTGCTTGTCTGTTGGTGGTTTCCATAGGTTGGTTCCCTACCCCAAGCAACCTTTCCTTTCTTATTCCAAGTATCAATTATCCTTTCTTGATGCCTAGATTTTTCCACATCTTGACTTAGGCTATAGGGGTTCAACATCTTCACTGTATGCCTTATGTCCTCCTTAAGGCCCTCTACAAAGAATTCTAAGAAAAACTCCTCTGGTATTGTAGGGCTTTTGATCAGAACCCAAGCCTTGAGATCCTCAAACTTCTCCAATATTCATTGGATGTTCCTTTATGCTCTATCTTCTTAAATTCACCAATGAGATTGAATTTACTGTTGTCTGCATCTTGGAACCTCTTAAAGATTTCTTCACAAAACTCTAGCCATCTAACATTTCCTTTGATTGATAGGAAAAGTACCAGGCCTCTACTCTTCCATTGAGATGCAGTACTGCTTCTTCAAGTTTTTGTTCTAGATTAGACACATGGTTATAATGGAAATATCTCTCACACTTCCTCAGCCATGAACAAGGATTAGCTCCCATAACACCATCAAAATAAGGAAACTCCATCGTAGAATTGCAACTGCCATGTTGGTTGTGGAGATTTTGATCATTGGCCAGAACAACAGGGATCTCCTCCCTTCTAAGGCCACTTCCTTGTTCTCCTTGCTGATGGATCTCCGCTGGTGCACTCCCCAATATACCTGCGTGGTTGGGCAATAATTTTTCCATCAACACCTCGAACTTCCTCGCCAGTTCATCGATTTTAACATCTGTAGACTCGGATTTCTTACCTTCTTCTGTAATATGATTTGTAGTCGTGTTTCTAAATTTTTTAGGCTTGAGGCTGTCCCCCATAGATTTCGATCGAATTTCTATAATAGTCATGATTGTAGGGCCAGGAGGTGCTCTGATACCAAATGTAATGCTTGAATGTAAATTGACAACAAAAAAATAAAATTCGAACTTTTATTGATAATGGCCAACTATATTACAACTCAGAAAGTACAATCAGGACTAAAGATCTTCAGCTGAAGCTCGAGCTCTAATGGCGGATTACCTGAGAAATAAGGAGTGAGGTGAGAGAGAGAAGAGAGAAAAGGAGGGAAATGAATTACCAGATTTTGCATGATTGTTTCTGCTCCAGCTCATTGGGATATATGGCTCAATCTGTTACTGCCCACTAACTAATTAACAGCCCACTAACTAATTAATAGCCCAATAACCGTCTCCTTTAAGAATAGCTCTGGCCCTTTATTCATTAAGCTAACATTGAATCTCAGCCGTCCAATTCAACTAACGATTACAACGCGTGTGTTCGTGAATGTCTAATAAGCTGCCACGTAGCTCTTCTCATTTTTATCTCTCAAACGTATTGTTCAGCTCACTTTCCAAATCTAAACCCTAATTTTATCCATTTCCCAATTTAGAGATAACCTCTACAGACATAACATATCGCTTTTCACTTGAGCAATGCAATCATCGGCGAACAAGTAAGAGAAATTTTCTAAAGCTAATGTATCATGTCAAAAGGAGGCACAAATTAAACATGTAATTGGCGATGAAGTTTCAATCTAAACTCCTTTTATTGTTTGATTCGATTGGACTTCTTTAATGACTTACCAATTAAATTACCTAATCACTTTCGATATAAAGGGGCGGCTAGAGTTTGTCAAATTAATTAAAGCTATACTCTCGGAATTGCGTTTTAGTAAAAAAAGCAGGTGCTTAATGAGAGCTGCTATTCGGCCAAACTCAGCGTGGCCCAAAAATGACCACACTGGTGAAATACCACTAAAGCCCTTCATTTCACATTTGGCTTAATGGCCATTTTTCCCTCCAAAATATTTCCCTCCAAAATTAATTAATAAATATTGATTATTCCAAAACATTGGTCCCATAAATCATCATTCTCTCATGGGAAGATCAACCAACTTCATATGTATACCTATACTATTACGTATTTATTTTATTTTTAAATAAAATTTATACGGATAGGAAGATCAAAAGCCTTCATATATGTATACCTATACTATTACATATTTTTTTTAAAATACAATTTATACGATGGGAAGATCAAAAGTCTAGTATCTATACATAATATTATTTTTTATACGGTATACAAACTTATACCATACACTTATGTTAAGAAAGCCTTCATTAAACGCATATATCACCACCCTTTCCCCTAACCTAAACATGAATGCTAACCTAAAAACTAGTTTGAAGCCATTAAATATGAAAAATAAAACATACATGAAAGAATAATGTTTGTAACATATTTTTACGAATATCCAAAGAATAATGCATATTCTTTGAACAGAAAGCTAAAAAAAGATACATAAAAATTTTTACGAATATTTTTAAGATACAAAAATACATTGAAGAATACTTGGACAATATTTTTACGAATATTCAAAGAATAATGCATATTCTTTGAAGAAAAAACTAAAAAAAGATACAAAAATGATATAGCACGTTGATGAGGTAGTTGTCAAATAGCCGTTTATAATAAGGTCATACGTATCGGCCTATAGCAACCATATAAGTCCACTGACTAATATGGTTGAAGTCATATAACCTATGATAATTATATCGTTGTGATTCTTAGTAATATCTACCGTTTAAATAATAGTCGCTTATATAATTTAATTCATTATGGTCATACGTATGGACTATAGAAACCATATAAGTCCATTGACTAATATGGTTGTAGTCATATAACCTATGCTAATTATATAGTTGTGATTCATAATAATATCGACCGTTTATATAATAGCCGGTTATATTAATTTCATACATATCGGCCTATAGCAACCATATAAGTCCACTGACTAATATGGTTAAAGTCATATAACCTATGATAATTATATCGTTGTGATTCTTAGTAATATCGACCGTTTATATAATAGCCGGTTATATTAATTTCATTCATTATGGTCATACGTATGGACTATAGAAACCATATAAGTCCATTGACTAATATGGTTGAAGTCATATAACCTATGGTAATTATATCGTTGTGATTCTTAGTAATATCAACCGTTTAAATAATAGCCGTTTATATTAATTTCATATATATATATCGGCCTATGGCAACCATATAAGTCCATTCACTAATATGGTTGTAGTCATATAATCTATGGTAATTATATCGTTGGGATTTTTAGTAATATCGACCGTTTATATAATAGTTGTTTATATTAATTTCATACATATCGTCCTATAGCAATCATATAAGTTCATTCACTAATATGGTTGTAGTCATATATCCTATGATAATTATATCGTTGTGATTTTTAGTAATATCGACCGTTTATATAATAGTTGTTTATATTAATTTCATACATATCGGCCTATAGCAACCATATAAGTCCATTCACTAATATGGTTGTAGTCATATAACCTATGCTAATTATATCGTTGTGATTCTTAGTAATATCGACCGTTTATATAATAGCCGTTTATATTAATTTCATACATATCGGCCTATAGCAACCATATAAGTCCATTCACTAATATGGTTGGAGTCGTATAACCTATGCTAATTATATCGTTGTGATTCTTAGTAATATCGATCGTTTATATAATAGCCGTTTATATTAATTTCATACATATCGGCCTATAGCAACCATATAAGTCCATTCACTAATATAGTTGGAGTCGTATAACCTATGCTAATTATATCGTTGTGATTCTTAGTAATATCGATCGTTTATATAATAGTCGTTTATATAATTTCATTCATTATGGTCATACGTATGGACTATAGAAACCATATAAATCCATTGACTAATATGGTTGAAGTCATATAACCTATGGTAATTATATCGTTGTGATTCTTAGTAATATCGATCGTTTATATAATAGCCGTTTATATTAATTTCATACATATCGGCCTATAGCAACCATATAAGTCCATTCACTAATGTGGTTGTAGTCATATAACCTATGATAATTATATCGTTGTGATTCTTAATAATATCGACCGTTTATATAATAGTCGTTTATATTATTTTCATACATATCGGCCTATAACAACCATATAAGTCCATTCACTAATATAGTTGTAGTCATATAACCTATGCTAATTATATCGTTGTGATTCTTAGTAATCTTGACCGTTTATATAATAGCCGTTTATATTAATTTCATACATATCGGCATATTGGAACCATATAAGTCCATGAATAATATAGTTGGAGTCGTATAACCTATGCTAATTATATCGTTGTGATTCTTAGTAATATCGACCGTTTATATAATAGCCGTTTATATTAATATCATATATATCGGCCTATAGCAACCAAATAAGCCCATTCCTTAATATGGTTGTGGTCATATAACCTATGCTAATTATATCGTTGTGATTCTTAGTATAATCAACCGTTTATATAATAGACGTTTATATTAATTTCATACATATCGGCATATAGCAACCATATAAGTCCATTCGCTAATATGGTTGTAGTCATATAACCTATGCTAATTATATCGTTGTGATTCTTAGTAATATCGACCGTTTAAATAATAACCGTTTATATAAATTTCATACATATCTGCCTATAGCAACCATATAAGTCTGTTCACTAGTATGACCTTGTTTATATAATAGCAAGTATATAATTCGACATATTTTTATTGGTTAATATTAATTGTAATAATCTTCACCAAATATCTTAATTATAATAAAAGAAAAATAATGATTAAATTTTAGAACTTTATTAGGAGGGAAAACAAGATGACATTTTTGGACTAAAATGTCAAATACAATTTTCAGAGGAAACAAAGGGAAAAGTAAAAATATAATTGGAGGGAAATAGAAACTTTTGAGTCTTTATATATCTCTTAAACACAAGAACAACATTTCCAACTCTTTAAACAAAATAGATACTCTAAACATGAATGCTAGAGGATGGATTGAAGATGAATTCTATCCATGGTTTCGGATGGACGTGCCCATTTCGTACATCAAGCGTGATTATGTGGTAATTTTTTTATAATATTTTCATGATTTGATAACTGTTGATTATCCCAACAGCAATGAAGCATGGACCTTATCTTTACATCATGTTCTTGCAGTTTCTTCCAAAGAGTATCTTTGGCTATCTTCCTCCTATTTCGGTTAAAACAATGCTTCGATATAATGGGAAGGAATGGGCTGTGACTTCCACAAGTGGTGTTCGGAGAAGACTCGTTAATGGTGGAAATAATTTGTTATCGACAATAATCTGAAGAAAGGGAGTGTTCTTCTCTTGGAACTAGTTCAGGCTGCATCAGGGGTTGTGATCTTCTCTGTTGAAGTGCTAGGATAAACTAATGTTTAGCTTGATAATTTCTTCTCTTTAGTTATATTTACTAACTTCAAGTGGATCAAAGTAATGGATTAATATGATTGTTCTTTATAATATTGTTTGTGTTTTTTCCATTTATTATTGTTATATTTATTTATTTTAAGAAGACTATTGGTTTAAAAATAGCCAATTAAAATGCAGAAATCATTTAACAATATATTTAGTGCAGAAGTCCCCCTATTCTTTTCTATCATTTTACAACCAAGAACAAAACTAGGAAGATCTTTTTTTTAAAGTTTAAAAATCGACATTACTTTGCTCATAGAGAAGTGGAAAAATCAACACGAAAAATCAAAAATTGTATTTACTACTACAAAATTTTGGAGACCGATTCGTTATTAATTAGAATTCAACCACCAAGATGAAGGTTAAGACTATGAGATAAAACCTATGAAGTGCACTCTCACTATATGGTAGAAGTGTAAAACAAAAATTTAAAAAATCCAAAATATGTGAAGTGCACTGCCACTATATGGAAGAAGTTAAAAAAAAATCCAAAATCTGTATAGGAGGATGGATAAAGACAAGCTTCTATAATTAATTGTAGTCATGGAGGAGTGTAATGGTGCATAGAGGAGTGAAATTGACTACTGGGAAGTGTAATGGTTGCATGAAGGAGTGGAAGGGACTACTGGGAAGTGTAATAGATGCATGGAGGAGTGGAAGGGGCTGCTAGGATGTGTAATGTCCGCATGGAGGAGCGGATATGGCTACTGGGAAGTGTAACGGTTGCATAGGGACTCTACAAAGAGACTTTAAGTCCTACTGGGAAGTGGACCAGCTTATAAGCTTAGCCAAACACCCTTTTAGTGTAACGACCCGGTCGGTCGTTTTTGGAATTTACGCCCCGATCCCCCATTAAGTGTTTCCCCTAAGTTCATTTCTGCTATTTTGGTTTGCCGGGACGTTCGGTGTTGGGATTCGGAGTGTTTTGGGACACTTAGTCCCTAAATGAGAGCTTAAGAGTTGAAAAATGGTCCGTAATCAAAATAGTGTGAAGACGACCTCGGAATGGAAATCCGATGGTTCCGTTAGCTCCATAAGGTGATTTCGGGGTTGGGAGCGTGTTCGGAATGTATTTTGGTGGCTCGTAGCTCATTTAGGCTTGAAATGCCGAAGTTTGGATTTTTGAAGTTTTCGGTCCGATAGTGAATTTTTGATCTGAGGGTCGAATTGGAATTCCGGAAGTTGCAGTAGTTCCGTCATGTCATTTGGGATGTGTGTGCAAAATTCCAGGTCATTCGGACGAGGTTCGGGTAGGTTTTTGATCGAAAGCGTGTTTGGTTGGAATTTGAAGTTCTTAGGCTTGAATCCTTGATTAATTCGTGTTTCTGGCGTTGTTTTAGGTGGTTTAAGGATTGGTACAAGTTTGAATGATGTTATGGGATATGTCCGTAGGTTTGGTGGAGGTCCCGGGGGCCTCGGATGTGTTCCGGGTGCTCAACGGAGCACTTTGGAGTTAGAAAATATTGCAGAAAACTGAACTGAGCTGTTGCAGACTTTTCCTCTTCGCGATCGCGGCCTCCCTCTCGCGTTCGCATAGTGTAATCTTGGAGGGAGGCCAGTTTCTTCATCGCGTTCGCATAAAATTCACCGCGTTCGCGTACCTATGCCAGTCAGTTCTTCGCGTTCGCGAACCCTTGCACGCATTCGCGTAGAACAACTTCTGGACCTCAGCATTTTTCCTTAATCGCGATCGCGTTACAGGCCACGCGTTCGCGTAGCTTTAAATATCCCAGGCCTTCGCGTTCGCATCCTACTCCTCGCGATCGCGAAGAGCATATTTGACATCTTCCATCTTTCTTCTCCGCGAACGCGATCTAATCCCCGCGTTCGCGATGCATTGAGTGTCTGGACAGTATTTAACATTTCAAAAACGAGGGTTAGCCATTTTTAACAAAACTCAAGCTAGAGAGCTCGGATTTGGGAGAAATTTCGAGGGGTTTTCAAGAGCAACGATTGGGTAACGATTCTCTACTCTCTTATGCTTAATACCCACTAATCTAATCACGATTTCATCTTTAAATTTCGGATTTTGAATAAAAATTGGGTGAAAGTTCATAGACCAAATTATTGGATTTTGAGGGGGCATTTGACCTCCGATTTGGGAGATTTTTATATGGTTGGACTCGTGAGAGTACGAGGGTTCTGAAAATGTGAAAGTTATTCAATTCAGAGATGTTGGCCTGAAGGGCATTTTGGTCATTTTACCTAATTTCACGCCGTAGCTTTGAATTAAATAGAAAAACAAGTTGTTTGCGATGTTATTTATGATATGTAAATGTATTGAATAGATTTGGGCCATTTGGAGTCGGATACTCGTGGCAAAGGCGTGGTTTCTAGTTGATTTTGAGCCGGTTCGAGGTAAGTGACTTGTCTAACCTTGTGTGGGGGACCTTTTCCCTTAGGATATGATCTTGAATATTTGAATGCCCCGTACGTGAGGTGACGAGCGCGTACTTGAGCTAATTGTTGTAAATCCGTTTCTACTTGAAGTATTTAAATTGAGCTTTCTTGTTTACTTGTTCATTTTAACTGTAAGTTTGTACCTGTGCTAGCTTAGAGACTCATGTTTAGCTGGCTTACCTGCTTATTTGCTTTAACTGTGCTATTTTGTACTCTGTGAAGCATGTTAGGCTATAATTTACTACTTCGTGTCCTGATTTTTAGCATTGTTCCGAGATTTAGTAATCGTTGTTGTTGTGTGTTTAATTTGGGACTACGGGACGGCTTCACGGGAGATCCCCTGTACTTGAGATATTCTGGACTGAGGGTGCGGGATACCAAGAGATCCCTGACACATGTGTTTCTATATATATATTGGGATACCAAGAGATCCCCGACTTACTTATTGAGGATACTAAGAGATCCTAGGGATACCGAGACATCCCTAGTGTTGATGATGAGGATACCAAGAGATCCTCGGGATACCAAGAGATCTCCCGGCTACTATTCCTTATGAGGACAGTTTTTCATGTATTGTTACCTTTGCTTTCTATTACTGTTCTTCCTTATTTACCTGGTTTAGATTCTCGCTGTAGACTTTATTTAAACTATTTCTGTTATCTCATTATTTATTATGTTATCTCAGTAGGGCCCTGACCTTCCTCGTCACTACCCAACCGAGGTTAGGCTTGGCACGTACTGAGTACCGCTGTGGTGTACTCATGCCCTTCCTGCGCATGTTTTTCATGTGCAGATCCAGGTACTTCCTCCCAGACGTATCATCCTCGTGGTGGAGAGTCCTAGCTGAGACTTGAGGTATATCTGCTACGTTCGCAGACCAAGAGTCTCTACTCTATTCCGGCTTTAGCAGATAGTTCCTTTTCTTTCCTTTCATGTTGTTTAGACATTCTGGTGTAGAGTAGTTTACTACATTCTTTTAGCCTGTGTTTCCCGTGAGTTTCCGGGTTTCGGGATTTAGTTATAGACTTCCGCATATTTTGAGTTGTATAGGCTGAGTGGCCTTATACATACAGTTGCTACTTCCGTATGTTCAGTTTTAATTTATTATTCCGCAAATGTTAACTCGTTATTTCTCACTGTTAGGCTTACCTAGTTGTAGGAACTAGGTGCCATCACGACATGTTCATGGAGGGTGAACTGGGGTCGTGACATTTAGTCACCAAGCTTTTTCACCGCTAAAATATAACTAATTTTAGACAAATAATAATTTTCACTAGTTGCCTACAATATTAGAGATGAAACTAGTTTGTCACCAGTAACTTTAGATATTGTGACTAATGTTACTAAATAACTAGCGACAATCCATTTTTTTGGTGGAAAACTTGAGTAGATAAAACTATAGCTACGAAATTTTTGTTTCTTCACTAAATGTATATGCGTGTGCATTTAAGTACGACTCTAATTTTTGTTCCAGAAAGATAACAACAGTGATGAACTTTTTATGCTACCTAATAATTTTATAGGTAAAATAGAGATGATACACCGATCGTCACTGATTTGTTTATGCTATTAGTGACAAAAACTAAGGTTGCAAAAAATATAAAACTTTTAGTGAGGAAACTATTTCGTAGCGAAAATATAACTAATTTTAAGACGAACAATTATTTGTCACCAATTGTCTACAACATTAGTGACGAAACTAATTTATCACCAATAATATTAATTTTGTGGCTAATATTAATTAATATTTGGCGTCAATTCATTTTTTTGTGGGAAACTTTAGTAGACAAATTTTGCTATAAAATTTATGTTTTGTCACTAAAAGTATGTGCCTCATGTATTTAAGTACGAAATATAATTTTAGTCACAAAAAATGGATAATTAGTGACAAATTTCTATTGTAGCTAATATTTTCGTGGTTGAAAATCACATTTTTTGTAGTGGCTTCTTAGTTGAAACACTATATATTTAAGTGTTAGGGTTAGAAAGTAATAAAATATTATTTTAGTGATACAGTAATATAGAAACTATAATACAGTAGTTTAATCGTATTTTTTTAGTATACTATGCGTATATTTTAGTTTATTTCATTTAATTGATATAGTATATATATACGAGTATAAATTGCTTTATGAAAAGTAGTGTAGCATGCATGTGTAAATGTGAAAGAAGCATGGGGAAGGTAAGACAATTAAACTAATGAGAGAGAATTGGAGGGAAAAAATTAAATTAAAAAACAAATCTGCTAAAGGGTATATCTGGAAAACGAAAATGCTTAAATATCCATTATGCCCTCAAAAGCCGTGCGAAGTTACCATAATACCCCATTCTGGACATTTGGGCCATTCTTAGTTTGGCCAAATATATTTTCCGTTTAAACAAAACTCTGTAATACAATTAGTTTGTGGACGCTTCCATGCATTTGAAGTAACCATGAACACGTTTAATGATTTTTATTTCTCGCTGTAAATGCACTTACTATTACTATACGAAACCAAAGATCTCTGTCGCTGCATTGGTGTGTGCGAGGCCTTTACGCGGTTACACCAGGTGTATTTTACTATTGGTGGCCTTTTGACTTTGAGTTTTGATTTGTGGTTTTTTTGTTGTGGTGTTGTGAACTCAACAGCGTTTTTAATTTAATTGGAGAAGGTCAATGCATTGAAAGAAGTTCACTCAGGCTTCTTTTTAAACAAAAAAAAAAAATTTACTCAAGATTAGTTGTAACTGTTTTCAAAAAAATTACTCAAGATTAGAATCATAAGTTAATTACTCCCTCCGTCTCATATTATGTGTTGTACTTCTTTTTCACATGCCCCTTAAGAAATATTAATTAAGATAGAGATTGGACTATTCTACTCTTATTTATGTCTTAAGATATAATCTCTCTTCATTGAATATTTATTCTATTTACTCCCTCCGTTAACTTTTACTTGGCGCGTTTTGACTTTTCATGCCCCTTAAGAAATAATAAATGAAATTCATAATTTACCATGATACTCATATTAATTGATGCATATTTTATTGGATTTGAGAAAATAATTTGAAATGAGTAATAAATACTATGGGTATAGCAGGAAAATTTTTTTGTCTTCTCTTGATATGCGTAAAGTGACAAGCAAAAATAAAAATCTATTTTTAGTATACATGCCAAGTAAAAGTGAACGGAGGGAGTATATGTTATCTTCATCTTCAAAAACAATTATTACTAAGGGTAAAAAGGAAAAAATAATTAATTTTTTGTCTTGAACTTTTAAAATGATAAATAATTTGAGATAATTATTTTTAGTAACTACGACCGTAAATATGAGATGGAGGGAGTGTATGATTTATGGACCTATTTTTTTAGCGCATGCTGTTATTTATTCGTTTATCATCTTATTTTAGCACTTTCATAAGGAGTACCTGTTTTAGAAACTAGGGTAGATTCCCAAAGCTCATTGGTGTATTAACGAGAGAATCAATGTGATTCGTAGGACTTTGGTACGGCGGCAGAACACCAACTGTTGTTCCTTTTTCACTTTGGAAAGGGCACATGACTCCCTTTTGACATTGCTATTTTCAGGAGCTTTGGCCACTGCCCTTTCCCATGTGGGCCACGCTTTCATATTTGGGAGTTCACATTAGGATTTGTTCTTTTATGTACACCTTTTTTTGTATTAAAATAATTTATTTTGTTTTCTAATTTCACATGAATCCCCTTTGTCATTGTTCTTTTTAATAATTTGTTCAACGAGATTTCAGATGCATTTTCAAGGATAAGTTTAAAACTCAAGTTAATCATGAGAATGATGCACATAGTCATGTTGTAGTTATCTTGTACACATTATTGCTTACATAACTTTGAGTGATTACTTCTAAAAATGTCGGAAGAAGAAAAAAAACCTCTACAAAATGATAGTCCCTCCGGTTCACAATAAGTGACCAGTTTCCTTTGCCCATTAAGAAAATGCTAAATCCTATATAAAAATACCTAGTATGACTAAACTACCCTTATTAAATATTCGTCACATAGTTATAATGAGGAGTGAGAAAACTTTTTAGGGATATGCACATAAGGGTAAAAGAGTAAAAACAAATTGAATTTTCTCTTGATTACATAACTGGACACTTATTTTGGACCAAAATGAAAAAGTAAACTGGTCACTTATTGTGAACCGGAGGAGTATGTGTTTGGTCAAAACTTTTTGGAGACACTTACAAAAACTAAACCAATTCCTAACATTTCTGCCAATAAATATTTCCTTTCAAATCTCAACCAAAGGTTACCTCCTTTAATTAATTTGTTTCAAATAACAAAAATATGAGAACATTGTATGTCAAAACCGAGAGAAAAATTATTAGAGAGGTGCTATTTATTCATTTTATTTATCATCTAGCTTTCTGGTGTGCGCTTAATACTGGATAGGAAAAGAAAACTAAGGAAGAATTTAAAAAAAAAGGGTCAAATCATGCATGCGTAAGAGCTACTATTAGTATTTTAGCCCATGAAACTGTTGCATATATTTCTTTAATTGGAGAGGGAGTGTGTTATTCTCATAACTGATTTTGATAGATAAAGAAAAAGATAAGGAAAAAAGAACGCGTTTTTGAGAATAGAGAGCTAGGCCTCAGCAATACAGAGAAGAAACAGCTGTTTTCCTACTCAGACAAAAAGCTCTCTATCTTATGTTAAATCTTACTGTTCCATTGCGCGTCTTTAGTTTACCCCTTCTTACTACAAAAAGCTTCTTTCTTTCTTTACTGGAGTATTTTTTATTATAAGAAATATGACATAATTGCACCCATAGCACGTTAAGTTTTCAATAATTGCACTATATACATTATGTTATTTGAAGTTACACAAAGCTCCCTTTATTTTACAAGTGTAATTATTCATGCAAAAAATCAACACTTCTTGACATTTCGACAAGATTAAATAGCTGCGAACAGTGGAAGACAAGAAGGTACTTTGTGTTGCTGTGAAAATCGATCACAATTTAAAGATATACAATTCTTTTTCAATATTGCATGCGTTACAGTTACGTGTTTTTCAATTTATAAGAAAAAAATTAAGTAGATAGCACGTCAAAAGAGAGTAAGGGTTTTATTTCTCTGGTTAATAGAATAAGGGTTTTATTTTTCTTGTTATGTTCTTTAGATTTGTTGATATCTCCATAAGTAACATCCTTGGCTTAGCTATAATAGTAATGAAACATAATACGTTTTTATATTTTTCTTAGGTTAATTACCTGGATAATGGGGAGGTTTTGACAACAGTTGCTATTACAAGAGAGCTTTTTGTGCAATTGAGAACAATGTCAAGGGTACAAGTGAAATTAAATACTATCTCTTAGCAATTTTATATTGCTAAGCCCCTCTCTTCTCTTTCTCAGTACATGTACACTTCCTTCCTGCAGAATCCTGGAAGCTGCTAATGACAGAATCCTATGTTTCTCTCTCTCTAGCACTCAATTATTATAATGCACAGAATATATAGATGCAAGATATGATGACGAGATCTCTTGATTAAGACATGTCATTTTCATAATAATGCTGTTATTACTCAATGGCTTTTTTGCCCTTAAAATGAGTAATTTTAATTTCTTATTGGTTTTACACTTTTACTGTATTTCTTTTCCATGTTTTGTTGAATTACTGTAAAGGGGGATCACACTTATACACTGGAGTGCATGCATGACATGTCTATATTTATATACATAAAATTTATCACTTAATCAAGTGTAATTAGTATATGCTCTTATCTTAATATACCATTTAATCATAGTAAAGTAACATCAAGGACTAACTCTTTTTAACAACAATCACCCGGGGGAGAGCTAGAGGAGCTGAAGGATTTCATTCGAACTCTTTGTGCCGAAAAATTACACTTTACGAGGTTAAATTTTTTCTTTTATGTATATAGTAGCTGTTGAACCCCCTTAGTGAAAATCATGCCCCAACATAGTCAATAACATTAATAATTATTTTGCCACAATCCCGATACAAGCAAGTTCAAGATCGAATATATGAATATTCATTATCCATGTTTATTATGAATTGACTAGTTTTATGTTGGTTATCAATCTGCTGCGACTCTCATCTTTTATTTGATTTGGAACCGACAATGTGAGCAAATTCATGTAACGGCCACTAAAAGACCAAACATTTTTAAACTGTGAAAGAATTATTGAAGGTAGGAATATCATTGATAAGGTAGTGGTAACAAAATCAGTTCTCATCCGCTCTAGTTTTATACAATATCCCCATATATTGTGATGCCATTTTCCAAAATAACATAATAAGAGTTCAACAGAATTAATGTGACGAAATTAAATAATACTATTTCCTTTTGTAAATAGTGCGTTCATATACTATTAGATAAAGTATAAAATTGAAAAGAAAAAAGAAATACAAATCACAAATCACAAATCACTTTCTTGATGTCAATGGGAACGATAACTTGTGGTTCAAGTCAAGTAATCCAGAAAGATATCAGCGTAGTTCTTTTGAGGATATCCTTGCTGGTCTGCAAATGGTGCCATATGGGTTTCCAGACTGCCAAATTAAAGCCTGCCTTTTGTTAGTCTTTTACCGATCGTACTTTTTCGCGATACGCATTTTTGGAAATTTTTGAAACTTGTCTTTCTAATTTTTCTATTTCTCTTATTAAGATTCTTCCAAACGGTATCTAGACGAAAAAAGAAAAATATTACAAGTAAAAATTTCATAATTTGTAGCAATATTCATTTAATTTTGCAAATGTCAAATTTTCTCTCTAAAGAAATACAAATCGACTCTCAAAATCCAGTGTGTGAGACAGGACGCATATTTGATAGATTGACATAGTCTCGATCTTTGAAAAAATTGTTTGAATTTATTCTAAATAACCAAATAAAAAGCAAATAAACTTAATTTTGAAATTATAAAGGAGCATAATATACACAAATAGCTAGCCCTTAGTAGGAACCAGAGGGAGCTAGTTAGCTAGTGTCTCATTTCGCTTATAGAATAGAATCACAACTAGGTATGAGAAGTTTCAAAAGTTAAGGTTCAAAACATATATATGCAAAATCCTATATACAATTAGAGTTTTAATAACATACAGTTTTTTATATTATCAGTTCACTCAAAGGATATCAATAGGTAAGCCTAATTAAAATGTAAGATTTGTAATCTTAAAAATAACATAAATTATTAACTAAATTTGATGTTTACATTTTTTTAATACTAATAGAGTATATTACTTAAACTCATACGATTAATGTTATCAAGTAAAGGGCAATATTGTCAATTAAATTGAAAAAAGACATTTATCCAAGTTCTCCATTGGATTAAAGAACTGGAAAATATCTGTCTCCCACTTTGTTGTTTACATATGTAGACATTACTCTCTTGACTAAAAGGATCTCCTCACTTCAAATCATCTCCCCCCCCCCCCCCCCCTCCAAATTAGCACACACCCTACCATCTATAAATAATCATCCTCTCCTATAACTTCAACATCACTTCATCATCCACCTCAAACACAGACAAAAAAACCATCCAAGAACCAGAAGCAAAAAAAGAAAGAGAAACAATAGATCGAAGAAACTACGCTCAAATCTCTTGATTGTTGTTTAAAGATTCAGCCAATGGTGAAGACCGAGCAGAAAACCCTAGCTGCAGAAGCAAGCATGAGCACAATGGCATTATCATCTTCAAACAGCAACAATAATAATAATAACAACATGAAGATGAAGAAGAAGAAGTATAAGGGAGTAAGAATGAGAAGCTGGGGATCATGGGTATCAGAAATAAGAGCACCAAATCAGAAAACAAGAATCTGGTTAGGCTCTTATTCAACTGCTGAAGCTGCTGCTCGAGCTTATGATGCTGCTCTCTTATGCCTCAAAGGCCCTTCTGCTGCTAATAATCTCAATTTCCCTTTCAACTCCTCTTTCTATCACCACATTGATCTTGATCATCACACTTCTACAACTTTATCTCCTAAAGCCATCCAAAGGGTCGCCGCCGCTGCTGCTTCCGCTGCTGAAGGCGCAGGCGTAAATGTTGAAAATAATGTACCATCTCCGCCCATTTCTTCCACTTCTACTTCTACTAATTCTTCTTCACCATTGAGTCATGAGGATCAATTAGATGAGGTTTCTTTATTACCAATATTTGATCATCATGCTACTTTGGAAGAAGAGACAACAACTGTGTCAATGATGGGGCAATGGTACAACTTTGATTCTCCAAAGTACAATGACATGCTTCACGGTACCGTTTTCTTTGATCCCCCATTAATGGATGAAGTTTATTATGAAGAAGGATCTGCAGATATCCCTTTATGGAGTTTTTGCTGATGAAGAAGAGAAGGAAGATCTCACTTGAATTATTAACCCTATTTGTTAATTATTCTTTCATAAAAACAAAAAACAAAAAGGAGCAATATTTTTTTTAGGTGATGTCAAGTTATTTTTTCTTGAACAACATCACTGACAGTGACTAATTATATTTAAATTTATTAGGTAAGAGAAGGAAAAAAAAAGGGACATATACAAAGAGAGAAACCATATTTTCTGGACTCTCCCATGTGAGTTCCTAGAAAATTCCTGTTTAGATATACTATATATTTGTAGAAATGTACTGTGTCATATGCTGTATCATTTATTGTGTTCTCCAAGTGCAATAAAATGGTGGGAAATATTTTATTTTATAGCATGATTAATTTTCCTTAGACTTTGACTGGCATGATTTAATTGAATTGTTCTTCATGATGGAATTATTTGAGACAATGTATTCATGTCCTTAGACTGCCCATGTAACTCTCTCTATATTGCTTAGCAGATTTAGTCTTGTTTTTTTTTTTTCTTTTTTTCCTCTTTTTATAAACATCTTGTGTCTAGAATTGACCCTACTAGTTTGGATCATCCGATGCAAAGCTCATTAAAAAAGAAAGCGCTCTAACTAAGAGTCTCTTTATTTTCACCTCGTTAATAATGACAAGATCTCATTCATGACACTACTTTCCTTGGTGGTACAAATTAAATCTTGATATAATACATAATCATTTAATTTTTCAATTTCTATTCTCACGTCTCTCTAATTTTCAGTCACTATATCTCATACCACCTAACTCAAAAACTGAAATTACTTGGATCAAGTATGCATGCCCATTTTCTCCCAAATTGATATTTGTTCACTTTTGAATTTTGATTTCCTAAATCCAATTTTTACTTTTATTCAGAACGTAATAAAATGTTCAATAAATTCGTCATTTGAAAACAAAAGAAAATGATTTAGCATTTGTACGATGAACTTCCTTTCTTTTTCTTTTTTTTTGAAATCTCGCAAGAATGTTTTCCCTTCCAATAATTGTTGAAAATGCCTTCGATATTTGCCGTCAACATATAGAAAACAGATACTTAAGAATATCGTTGAATTGACACGGAGGAAGCAGACTAATATAATTCGTCTAATACTAGTATTTAACATATCCACTTGTTTTGTTTAACTTTTTTTTTTTTGGATCAACTTATTATCTTTAACTGGCTTTATATATATGAGTTGGACATTGCGTAAGTTTACAACCAGGGCAGGTAGAATTTAACATATTAACTTTATGTTACTGGCTTCCATAGATTTGTTAATACCTTTTGAACTTTTATTTTGTCTGTCAAAGACAAACTGGTAGAGACTTATGTGTCTGCAAACGCGTTTTCACCAGTATTTTTAAAGCATATTTTTTTCTTTCTTTCTATTTTTCTAAGGTAATCCTAGCTTTCTGAAGTGCTTGATTGAGACATAATATCGAGTATTAATTAACTTGGACACTTCAGAATTTAATTATCTTATCCGTTCTAATTTTACCTTCATCACTTTTGTCCTATCTTTTGAGTGTTATACATATCTTTTAATTAACTAATGCAAATTAATAAATTGCGTTTTTTTTCTTTTTTCCCTTCTATTCACTATTTTGTCAAATACTAATATACTTTGGTCTTGTTGCTAATTAAGATTTCTTAGATTAAAGTTTGTGGTTCATCTTTCAACAATAGAATATTAGCAATTCTAAATTGTCTATAACCGAATTTTGGAATATTTACAGGGTGGTGGTATGTTCCTAGAAGCTGCATGCATCTTCATAAAATTACAATGCATTTCTTTATCTCTCGACGTTATCAAATAATATGCATGTCACCCCCGAAACCAGCACGATCGATATCAAAGTAGGGAAGCTAAGTAGCTCCCTCTGTCCAAATTGTTGGCCATTCGAAATAGGACACAATTCGCGTCACCGGCGCCCAGCCCGGCGCCAGCGCCCTCCATAGCGCCCCAATTTTTTTGAGCATATTGTTTTCAGCGCCACAGGTGGCGCCAGGCGCTGCCTGTGGCGCCCAACTGGCTTTTTTTCCGATTTTGTCCGTTTTAGCTTCAAATCTTGCACGTTTTGCCCCCACTTGCTCCCGAATCATTCCTACAAGTAAAAACACTTCAAATTAATATAATTCATAGCATTTAACATCCCAAATTCACGAAACAAGATTAAAATATGAGGCGATATACATAAAAATATATATACTTTAAGCTAAACATCAACACCCCACACTTAGACTCTTGCTCGTCCTCGAGCAATTGGACAATCTAATAAACCCCCAACTACGTACAAAGTTCAATCATAGAGGAGCACCCTAACTTTTAACCACACACTATACCCTTGACCACGATCAATACCGGCACACAAGCATGAACACACAAAAATTCCCATTCTTCCCGTTTAAGCATACCCAAGTATAATATTTCAATTCAATAAATTCCAACCACCTATTTGTCACCACCCAACCTCAATAATCGACTTGCAACCAATAATCACCCTCAATTCATGCGCTTACCCAACAAGAAAGTTTACAACATTACCAATCATTCATGAGATCATGTGCCCTCACCAACAAACAAAAGAGTGAGTATAAATTGGTCCACACATTCGAATATACTTTTGAATATAGATTAAGGACATCACACAAATGAACAAAATTCACTCACTCTCACAAAGAATTCATATGCATCCCGTGGTCGTACTATAAGCTTGCCCTTAGTGTATATCTCTACTAATTTAAGCTAGCCAAATTTAGGATCAATTAGGACTTTTAGGTTGTAATGTAGGCTAAGGGATGGGTACGATACATTTAGGAATAGTGGCTAACCCTCCTAAGCACTTTAATACACTAAATTTACAATTCGAGCACATACTCTTCTCAACCAAACTTGCCATATACAACATAGCCCTCTTTTCAATTAAGCACTTCTCTATTTTTCACTAGCACAAATCAATAAGAATTGGAGGTGTTTATTTTTCTACATTATTTGAACTATCATATATATATATATATATATTTTCTCTTTTTCTTTAAATTCTTCTTCCTCTTTTTTTTTTCTTTTCTTCACACACTCCATACAATAAAGTTCATCAGCTAGTGACCTTTAAATTCAACTTTAGTGCACCAACGAGCCATTCCATGGTTCTACTCAAAAGCTACTCCCCCATCTCTAACCTTACTTCTTTTAGCGACTAAGTGCCTTAGGAGGTAAATGTTAAATCAATATCAAATTAAGAACAAAATAGGGGTATAGCTTGTAATGTGGGTGCCAAAAGAAAGGTCTACAGGCTCAAAGGGGCTAGCAATGGAAAATTCTATTATTATGTGACAAGCACATCCATGATCAAGCAAAAAAAATGCCTACGTCATCTCCTAGATTAGCACAACTTACAATTTCTCTTCAATTAACACACGGGACAAGTTCTAGACTACACAGGATAGCATAGAAAATCACGAATCCTCACACACACGTTGCACATGACTCAATCAAGACGGTTCTGTTCAACTCTCAAGTCAAGCAAGCACAATTAAATGAGAAATTTAAGCAACATTGCACTATGCGGCATACAAGTCAAACAGCTGAGAAAAGGCGTCACAAAATAGGCTATTTACTTTACTTAGGCTTCACAATTCAAACCAAATACACGGGAAAAATAGAATGCATGTCATAGCCTAATGTGCCAGCATCAACCATGTCAATGAGTATCCCAGAACGACTCAGTTTATTCCTAAACTACTCCTAAAAAGAAATTAAAGTGCCCGGTTCGAGCTACATCCTTGGAAAAGAACCGGTGCCCAAAGAAAAACCAAGGAATACTACCTAGCTATTCTAAAAAAAAATTAAAAATAAAAAAAAAACAAAAATATTTTTGGTGTTTTTAAATCGGACTTTTATCCCTCAAGAAAATTGTCCAAAAGATCCATCGTCGGGAAAAGTCCGAGCTTTTTCAAAAAAAAATTTTCATTTAAAGCAACTAATACTACACTAGACTAACTACACTAGAACTACTGGAAAGAAAAAAAAAATCAAAACAAGTTAATACAAAATATACAACTATAGCACAGGTAGTATTCCTCCCACCCCACACTTGAACTATGCATAGCCCTCGATGCAAGTAAAAAATGAAAAACAGATTAGGGTGAAAAGAAAAACTCCCTGTCAATTAAAGTCCACTCCCCCCAGCAGCGCTAGGGTCATCATCATCCGGTCCGAAAGGTACCAAAGTCATGGGGCCCGTAGCACCATTTTCATCCTCATCCTCAGTATCGGAGCCTTTGGCAGAGTTGATGTCCTCAGACAAGTGAACGAGGCTGCCAGGTGCAATCCCCAACATCTCCTTGGACGCGCTAGACAATTCATCGCGCAAATGCGTGCGCTCCGCATCTGTAGTGCCAGCCCTGCTCATGAGTAGGTTCAACGAGTTATAAATGTACCTGTTGAAGTTCTCCTCTCGCTCCATCCGAGTAGCGGGGGTGAGTTTGGACGATGTCTCCACCACAGATGTGATGTCCATAAGCCCATCCGGAGCCTCCACCACCTCATCATGACCGGGGTACTCCCCCACTCTTCGAGATATCATATACTGGGTAAGTAAATTGCCAAAGAAGGACCGCCGAATCTGTCGCCCAAACCTCGTGCGGGCCATCTCATCGAGCATGATCTCAGCTACATTAATTGGTCGGCCGGTCATCAAGGAGAAGATGAGACACACTCTAGCTCGAGTGCAGTCACTGCTGTGCTCCGCCGGCATTAGTATCGCCCGCACAAAATTCTGCCACACTTTGGCAGCTTTGTTGAAGTCTGAGCGTACCATAGAGAGGTGATTGTTGCCTTGCTTCCGTATCCACTTAGCATTGGAATCTACTCCACAAAGAGTGTGACGTATGAGCTCATATTTCAGCTTTCGGATAAAGCGTTGGAGTCTCCTTGGGTCGGCATTCTCAACCCCTCAAATATTCACACAAATACTCCCTGCCCATCGGCACATCTTTTCCTCTTACACGTGAAGTGCACCGTTTGTAATCCCAGTTAGCATATAGCTCTCGAACCATGTTCAGGTTGGCATGCCCCGTGCATTCCAAGAACTTGTCCATCTTTAGAGCTCGCAACCTGTCAAGTATCTCCGGGAATTTCCTCTCTAAGGCCGCGCTATTAATCCCCATCTCAGAAATGTACCGACCAGACGGCACAAAGTCCCTGTGCCATGCGATAGCATCATCATCGACCAAATCCAAACGAGGCCTTGGCCTTAATGGCACTTGCTGAGATCCCTCGGCGACCTGCTTGCCTTTGGGCTGCCTTGAAGAGCTTTCACCTTGCTTGTGCTTTTTGGGCACAGGAGAAGTGGTGGAGGACCTTCCAATGCCTTTGCCTTTGCTAGCGCTATCACGAGCCATAGTATCCTGCAACACAATGAAACATGAATGTGAGAATGGTGCATGAAATATGCCTAAGGTTGTCGTGCAAGTCATGAAATGACCCCACACTTAAAACCGAAGACACAATATACATTATGTCAAAAGTGTTCATCCACCATGTACAAGTGTTGCACCTTAAAGCTATGGGTACTCAAGACTTCCCCATGCTACACAATAATGATTGATCATGGCAACATGAATTCACAATAAGATAAGCAAGAGGCATATGGTATGCACCTTTCACAATTACTAGACTATACTAAATTAGTCAAACTTACAAGATTCTACAACATACAACATATAAGATCAATGGTGTAGGAATATGTTTCGCAACAAAGCCACATCCCTTGGCATGTAGTAGCATCCCTATACACCCCACACTTAGCCCGAATGCATACACAATTATATCCGGTTACTCAGACTTCACCGGTGCACCAAAAATCCTCGTTTAAGCATTTTAACAAACAACATGTGGGAATGAGGTGTGTGCTTACAATTCAACAATGGTGGAACATGGTGGCCCTCCCAATTTTCAACGAAGTAGAGGGAATTCTAGTTTACTACTCCTTATACATATTAAACACACAATTTTCGACCAAAACAAATCATTCACCATAAAGATTTCACAAGAAAACTATGGGGAATTAGGGCTCTTGGGAATGGGATTATGTTTATCTACTAGTTAAAACACAACAAGAAATAGAAGAGAATAAGAAGAACATACCTGGAGAAGGAGTGCAAGAGAGAAAGAAAATTTGATGAAGAAGAAGAAGAAAGTCGACAGAAGTAGTTCTCTTAGGCGTGAATTTTGTGCTTCTTCAGGTTTTAAAATTTTTGGGTTTTTGTTTGTGTTTGGGTGGGTTTGGGAAGGGATATGGGTGTTAGTATTAGTGTAAATGGGTATTTGGGTTGGGTTAAATAGATATGGGTTAAGAATAAAATAAATAACGAAAAAGAAAAAAAAATTAAAACTTACCTGACCCCCAGCTGGGCGCCCCGCGCCCTGCCTGGCGCTGGCGTTTGGGACCATACTGTTTTTGGCGCCACAGGCAGTGCTGGGCGCTGGCCTAGGCGCTGTTCACGTTAATTTTTTTTTTTGGATAAACATCCCGATCCCCCGAGCCTTATATATACCCAATTTACACGTCCTACACCATTACATCTAAAATTTCTATACCTATAAAGAAAATGCAATACTCTACCTATTCTAAAAAGAAAAATTAAGAAGTTAAACTAGGAAAGCAATAAAAATTGGGTTGCCTCCCAACAAGCGCCTGATTTAACGTCGCGGCACGACGCAGAGTCTCGCTTACTCATCAACGAGTACAACCTTGGTCATCTCACGATTAATCATTCCTTTCCGATAATGCTTGACTCTATGTCCATTCACCAAGAATTTCCTCTCACCATTTAAAGCTCGCAGCTCGATTGCACCATAAGGAGTGACTCTCACCACCTCGAAAGGACCTGACCATCTCGACTTTAGCTTCCCAAGGAACAGCCGTAGTCTAGAATTGAATAATAATACCTGTTGGCCTGCCTCAAGGTGACGCGGCTTGATATGCTTGTCATGCCATCTTTTGTCTGTTCTTTATATAGCTTAGCATTTACATAAGAGTGCAGCCTGAACTCGTCTAGCTCATTCAACTGCATAAGTCTTTTCTCACCTGCGGCCTCAAGGTCCATATTCAGCTTCTTAATGGCCCGGTATGCCTTGTGTTCCCGTTTGACGGGCAAGTGACATGCTTTCCCATAAACCAGCTTGTAAGGGGACGCTCCAATTGGCATTTTATATGCAGTTCTATACGCCCATAGGGCATCATCTAACTTTGCAGCCCAATCCTTCCTATTAACACTCACCGTCTTCTCTAATATTTGCTTGATTTTTCTGTTTGACACCTCAGCTTGCCCACTTGTCTGAGGATGATATGCTGTAGCAACTCTGTGGCGAACTCCATATTTAGCTAGAAGGTTATTCAACAATCGATTGCAAAAATGAGTCCCTTCATCACTGATTAAAGCACGTGGAGTCCCAAATCTGGAGAATATGTTCTTTTTCACAAAAGCAACTACCACCATGGCATCATTCGTTGGCAAAGCAATTACCTCTACCCATTTTGACACGTAGTCAACTGCTAGCAAAATGTATTTGTTTCCTCTACACGATGAAAATGGCCCCATGAAATCTATTCCCCATACATCAAAAAGCTCAACTTCTAGGATGTTATTCAAAGGCATCTCATGCCTCCTTGTGATTGTTCCCGTTCTCTAACATTGGTCACACTTCTTAACGAATGCATGGGCATCCTTGAATAAAGTCGGCCAAAAGAGACCGGATTGGAACGCACTTTTGCAGCTTTTCTATCTCCTCCATGATGGCCCCCATAAGGTGATGCGTGACAATCATACAACACAAGTTCTGCCTCTTTTTCAGGAATGCATTGCTTGAACAAATACGGCTCATCCCAGTAATAGAAGTTCACATCATGTAAAAACCGCTTTCTAGCTTCAGATTGGATTTCCGGAGGAAGTACCCCACTCACAAGATAATTCACATAGTCTGCATACCATGGGGGAGGGTCTTGGGTGATAGCAAAAAGTTGCTCATCAGGAAATACTTCTTTAATTTGGCCACCCTCCTTCATGTGATCGTGATTTCAACCTTGATAGATGGTCAGCTACTTGGTTCTCTGTCCCCTTTCGATCTCGTATTTCTACATCAAACTCCTGCAGCAATAAAATCCAGCGCATCAATCTAGCCTTAGATTCTTTTTTTGTAAACAAATACCTGATTGCTGCATGATCGGTATGGACTATGACTTTCGTTCCCACCAAGTATGCCCGAAATTTCTCAAAAGCCCACACAACGGCTAACAACTCTTTCTCAGTGGTGGTGTAATTCAACTGTGCATCATCAAGAGTCTTACTTGCATAGTAGATGGAATAAAACACCTTGTCCTTCCTTTGGCCTAGCACTGCCCCAATAGCGAGGTCACTCGCATCACACATAAGTTCAAATGGTAAGGACCAATTAGGTGCCACGATAATGGGAGCAGTCACGAACTTCTTCTTGAGTTCTTCAAATGCCTTAAGGCACGCATCATCAAAGTTGAAAGTTACCTCTTTTTCAAGCAGCCTGCAAAAAGGAGTAGTAATTTTCGAAAAATCTTTAATAAAGCGCCGATAGAAACCCGCGTGTCCCAAGAAACTTCGGACACCCTTCACTGAAATAGGTGGAGGTAATTTTTCAACCGCCTCCACCTTCGCTTTATCAACTTCAATGCCGCTCCTAGATACTCTGTGACCCAACACGATGCCTTCTTGTACCATAAAATGGCACTTTTCCCAATTTAGTACCAGATTTGTTTCTTCACAACAGGCCAGCACCTTGCTTAAATTACTCAAGCAATCATCATAAGAAGACCCAAAAACTGAAAAATCATCCATAAACACTTCCACGAATTTTTCCACCATGTCGGTGAAAATAGTCATCATGTACCTTTGGAAAGTGGCTGGTGCATTACAAAGACGAAACGACATTCGCGTGAAGGCAAAAGTGCCATACGAACAGTAAAAGTGGTCTTCTCCTGATCCTCTGGGCATATGACATTCTGATTATATCCCGAATAACCATCAAGGAAGCAATAATATTCATGTCCGGCTAACCTGTCTAGCATTTGGTCGATGAATGGAAGTGGGAAGTGGTCCTTGAGAGTTGCCTTGTTGAGCCTTCTATAATCAATGCAGACTCTCCATCCCGTAACAGTGCGAGTAGGAATTAGCTCATTCTTCTCGTTCTCAACTACAGTCATTCCTCCCTTTTTGGGCACACATTGAACCGGGCTTACCCAGTTGCTGTCAGAAATAGGAAAAATGATACCTGCATCGAGCAACTTGATTACTTCCTTTTTCACCACCTCTTTCATAATGGTATTTAATCTTCTTTGTTGCTCCACACTGGGGCGGTGTCCGTCCTCTAAAAAGATTTTATGCATGAAAAACGATGGACTAATACCATTGATGTCAGCTATAGTCCACCCAATGGCCTTTTTATGCTCGCGGAGTACCCTGAGGAATTTTTCTTCTTGAGTGCTGGTCAAGATGGACGAAATAATCACGGGCAATGTCTCAGAGTTCCCCAAATAGGCATAGCGCAGATGCGCTGGAAGTGGCTTAAGTTCTAGCTTTGGAGCTTCTTCAATAGATGGCCTGGGAAGGGTCAGAGTGACAGGCCTGTCCAACTCTTCAAATTTTCTAAACCCCTGGACATAATTGTAGGACATATCCAATACTTGCTCAATTTCTCCCATCATCTCATCTTCACTATTTTCTACATCCCCAATCAATACTCGTTCAACAGGATCTACAGGGATCAGATATGGCACTAACGATGTAGCATCACTCTCCACCACAGAGATCATGGATAACTCTTCATAGTGGGCTGGTAACTTGAGTGCTCTATAAACATTGAAGACCTCCACTCGATCACCCACTCTCATTGTCATCCTTCTTTCGCAGACATCGATAATTGCTCGGCCCGTGGCTAAGAATAGACGCCCCAAAATAAATGGGATTTCCTGATCAGGCTCGTAATCCAAGATAATGAAATCAGCAGGGAATATGAAGGAACCCACTTGAACTAGCACATCTTCAATCACTCCCTCAGGATGAGCAAGGGAGCGATCAACTAACTGTAAGATAACTGTTGTTGGGCGTGGCTCACCCAACCCCAACTGTCTGAACACAGATAGCGGCATCAAATTGATGCTCGCTCCAAGATCACATAACGCTCGCCCAACAACAATTTTACCAATCGAGATTTGGATAGTGAAACTACCTGGATCCTTCAATTTCTGAGGTAACTTGCCCTGAATTCTTGAGCTGCACTCCTCAATGAGTGCCACAGTCTCGAACTCGGTTAGCCTCCTTTTATTTGCCACAATGTCCTTGATGTACTTTGCATATTTGGTACTTCTTGTAAGATGTCAACCAATGGAATATTAATTTGCACCTGCTTCAAGATATCAAGAAACTATTTATATGCGGCATTATCCCTTAATTTCTGCAATCTTTGAGGGAATGGAGGTGGTGGCCTTGCAACCAATTATGGGGGTTGCTCAGCCACCGCCTCTCCAACTAGCTTCTCTAGCTCTTTAGCTTTTTCTGATGTTGATTCTATAGTGGTTGGCCTCTCATCAAAAGTCACCTGTGTCCTCTTTTTAGACTAAACTTCTTCTAGTTGTCTCCTATTCCTCAACGATACGACATTAAGGGTTGCCCTAGGATTCGCTTCAGCTTCACTTGGAAGAGCTCCAACTGGTCTAGTGTTTTGAGCATTGGCAAGCTGTCCCATTTGACGCTCTAAATTTCTCACTGTTGTGACGAGGGCTTGCTGTTCAGCCATCATTTTTTTCAACATGTCTTCGAAGTGACTTGTAGGATTTGCTTGTTATTCAACCTGAGGTGGTCTATATTGATGTTGAGGTGCTTGAGGCCTGTATTGATTCTGAGTACCTTGGTTTCCACCCCAAGAGAAGTTTGGGTGGTTCCTCCGGTTGGGATTGTATGTGTTTCCATATTGGTTTGTTTGGACTCTATTTGAATTACCCACAAAGCAGACACATTCTGGGTTAGCGGGGCATATGTCGCTCGTGTGCCCCTCTCCACATATTTCACAAAAAGCTTGAACCTATTGTACCGGTTGTACTTGTTGCTTGTTGATCTCAAGGTCATCTGATTGACTTGGTTGGCAAGTGTAGAAATCTGTGCTGATAATGCTGAGACAACATCTAACTCAAGAACCCCTGCAGACTTTTGCACTGTGTGTCTGCCCATCTCTCCTTGCCAGTCCGGATTGCTCTTGGAGAATTTGTTCAATAATGCATATATCTCGTCAAAGCTTTTCTCCAACACTTGACCCCCAGCTGCAGCATCTACCACAATCTTTGTTTCATAATGTAACCCTTCTATGAAAGTGTGAGCTAACACTTCATTCGTCTGATTGTGATGAGGACAGTCTCTGAGTAGCCCTTTGAACCTTTCCCAAGCTAAGTATAAAGATTCTCCCGCTTTCTGTTTGAAGGCAACTATCTCACTTCTGATCTTTGCAGTTTTGCCTGAAGGAAAGAACCTTGCCAGAAATTTTCTTGCCAAATCATTTCATGATGTAATGGAATTAGTTGGTTCTGCCTTTAGCCATCGCTTAGCTTTGCCCAACAGAGAGAATGGAAAAGTGTGAGCCTCACATAATCTGGAGTGACCCCGTTAGTGATATAAGTATCACTAATCTCCAAGAAGTTCAGAATATGTTGTTGTGGATCCTCGTGCGGAAGACCCATAAACTGCCCATTTGCATGAAGTAGCTGGATCATGCTCTGTTTCTGCTCAAAGTGCCCAGTGATTCTGGGCTTCACGATACTGGAGGTGACATCACCACCTCCTGAACAGCCATGTGTTGCTCGTCTACCATGTCCACAGGAAATTGAACAATTGCCTGAATATTATTCGTGTCCCTTGCTTCCCTCAACCTCCTGTGAAATGTTCTCTCAGGTTCAGGATCAAAGCCTTCAAGTCAATCCTGGATTCTGACCCTACGCATTCAATCAAAGTTCCCGAGATCTGAGCAAAAATCAAGTAACGTTAGACTCGACGAAATAAAAAATTAAAGCAAAAACCAGCAAGTAGTTAATAAAAACTTGTTGCTCCCAATCGCACACGCAAGTATACGTGGTCGAAAAGTAATATAATGATAAGTTGAGTGTCGAACCCACAGAGACTTGTGTAAACTACTCACTAAATCACTAAAATTGTTATTCAATCCAGCTAAAAGCAAAGTCCAATAATATGATTATACGATACTACGATTCTAAATAATAACTAAATTTTCAAGTAACGAGTTGATCTTTGTGTATTCAGTAGAGACAATATTCCAGGGTTGTGATCGATTCACCATTCGTATTGTGTTCTAAATAACTGTCCCCTTCATATAATTCACTCATGGTTGCTAATTAATCGATAAATGCTCTCACAGCCTTCTCCCGAAGTACCACTCACCTATTCTCAATATATTAACGCCTATATTCCTATGAAATCAATCTATTAAGAACGCATTAAGATTACAATATTTAATTAAGCATGGTGACTAGGTGTATTCCTATCCTAACCACAAANTTCTCCAAAGTGCGTCTCCCCCCTCAAAATTAGGCTTAGTCTTCCTTTTATACGTGTTGGATAGGTCTAGGGTCGAATAAACCGTGTCCCGGGCGAAATAGGACACAAATCGCGTCACCGGCGCCCAGCCCGGTGCCAGGCGCCCTCCATAGTGCCCCAACTTTTTTGAGCATACTGTTTTCAGCGCCACAGGTGGAGCCAGGCGCTACCTGTGGCGCCCAACTGGCTTCTTTTCCGATTTTGTCCGTTTTAGCTTCAAACCTTGCACGTTTTCCCCCACTTGCTCCCGAATCATTCCTAGTAAAAATACTTCAAATTAATATAATTCATACTCTCTCCGTTCCAATTTATGTGAACCTGTTTGACTGGGCACGGATTTTAAGAAAAAATGAAGACTTTGGAATTTGTGGTCCTAAACAAGTCAAAAAGGGGCCCAGAGTATTTGTGTGGTTATAAAAGCTTCTTAGTAAGGGTAGAATTGTAAGTTTAAGCTAAATTGTTTCCAAATTTAGAAACGGTTCATTCTTTTTGGAACGGACCAAAAAGGAAATAGGTTCATATAAATTGGAACGGAGGGAGTAGCATTTAACATCCCAAATTCACGAAACAAGATTAAAATATGAGGCGATATACATAAGAATATATATACTTTAAGCTAAACATCAGTGATAGACTTGTTGCTGATACTTGAAATTTGACTAAAGTTTGCTAAATTTAAAACCTGTCAGCCCAAATCAGGAGAAATATAATCATCAGTGAAAAATATACCCATTAATCGTATACTTCTAACTTGAGAACTCGTCAACTTTCGAGTGTTTTATGTGTATAGATCATTTCGTTAATCATGTATGTAGAGGTAATGTGAATGGGGTTGCAACATTAATATAAAGGATGCAATTACCACAGAATAAGACGTTTTTGAAGTAGACCTGTGGCAAGTAATGAAAGATCAAAGCAAGAGATATTGAGAATCAGAGTTGGGAGCACATTTTCTATCAATACAATAAAATTGGGTGGTGTTTTAAATTTTAACCCATCCTGGAGGGACAACGATTTTCTCTGAAATGGTAAAAAGAAAATATATCAAAAGAAAAAGAGATAAAAATATCAAACTTTAGTACTAGTTTGCGAATTCGGAGATGACAGGGATTCATCAAGCTAAGGGCGAATCAATAATATTAATTACGGATATGTATACGGTAGAAATCGGGCTACCCGATTTCATTCTTTGGTCGAGGTGGGAATGTCGCGTCAAGGAGTTAGGACGACGAGTCCAGAATCGAAGCCTCTTTTCGGACCGAGGTCGCGTCAATCGCGGCCGGAGAGAGACAGACTCCGAGTGACATCGGTATAGCTTGATAACGAAAAAGGCGAGATATCCGCAATTGGTCGAGGATCGTGGCATGAATCTCGGAACAGATCAATCTACGGTGATTAATCAGATGTTAATATGATTTCCTACTATAATTAGAAGTGTACCTTGTTTAGGACTTCTCTATTATATTAAGAGGGATCTCATTCATTTGTAAGGATTCATTCTTCACTGATAAGATTATACACACTCATTACTTTCCTGCTATTTCACTTACTGTTCATCAGAGTTGCTTTATCATTTACTATTCTTACTATCCCACCTCGAGACTACCCCAAGTCGAGGTCGAGACCTAGCTACCATACTGGTTTGATTTATTTTATTCTCTAATTAATTCATTTATTTTATTGCTTATCAATTGGTATCAGACGAAATCACATATCCTTAAAAGCACAATATAAGTTTAATTGTTATCCTAATTTGAGGGTAAACAGTTTGGCGCCCACCGTGGGGCTAAGGATAATAGTGATTGTTTGGTGCTGATTCAAATGACACACATTATTTTACATTTGTTCTTGTCAGGTATCTGTGCTCTCAGGTTAAAACATGTCAAACTCACAAAACGCACCCGCACACGGTGACAATGGACTCGGTTTTCACGGGGAAAACGACAATGTGATTGCTCCTGGAGCCGAGGTGCCACAGGCTAATCTCGGGGGAGCGTCGATTGCCAATCCAGTCGATGTCGGTTCGCACATTGCTTTAAATTCGGACCTAGGCACGGACCCCGAAGGGAGTGTACACAGAGAAGGCCGATCTGGTGGCCAGGGTACACAGGGCAGAGGAGACGGAGGAGTCAGTCTCCAAGTGATATTCGAGATGCTACAGGCTCCGCAGGCCGCAATTGCCCAGCTATAAAATCAACATAGAACTTCGAGTGGGGTCGAGGCAGAAGTAACTCGTCGTACTGATCCAGTACCGGAGAGGTCGAATGGTAACGAATCGGGGATCGATCCTGCAATAATGAAAAATCTCGAGGAACTCACCAAATGAATTGATTTAGGAGAGAAGAAAATCGAAGCTAATGATAAAAAAATGGAAACATACAACTCCCGAGTTGATCAGATACCGGGGGAACCACCAATCTTAAAAGGGATGGATTCAGAGAAATTCGTACAAAAGTCGTTCCCTACGAGTGCGGCTTCGAAACCCATTCCGAAGAAGTTTCGTATGCCGGACATACCTAAATACTATGGGACCACTGACCCCAACAAGCATGTCACCCCTACACATGTGCCATCAAGGGTAACGATCTGGAAGACGATGAGATCGAATCCGTTTTATTGAAGAAGTTCGGGGAAACCCTATCGAAGGGAGCAATGATTTGGTACCACAATCTACCACCAAATTCCATGACTCGTTTGCCATGTTGGCAGATTCTTTCGTAAAGGCACATGCCGAAGCCATAAAGGTTGCGACAAGGAAATCGGACCTTTTCAAGGTAAGACAGAGGGATAATGAGATGTTGAGGGAGTTTGTATCCTTATTTCAAATGGAATGCATTGAGTTGCCACCAGTCACAGATGATTGGACCGTTCAAGATTTCACTCAAGGATTGAATGAACGACGTTCGGTAGCATTACGTCAGCTGAAACAAAATTTGATCGAGTATCTGGTTGTAACTTGGGCAGATATCGGTACCAATCGATGATCAGGGTCGAGGATGACCAATTAGGAGCTCCTTTCGGTTCAGTACACCCAAACAGGTCAGCAGCCAAAGGCCAGAGGGACATCGACAGGGAGCCAAGATCGAACAAAGACCGATATCAACCGTACACCTCAGATCGCAGGAACAATGGTCTAGGACGCAATTCTGCTCGGAATGATACGACGAAGCGATCGAGGACAGAATTCTCGGGGACTCATGAGCAAAAGTGGTTTTGATAAGGGCACCAATCCCACAGAGGCACCTCGATTGTCGGAATATAATTTAGTGTCAATGCGTCAGGCATCGTATCAGCAATTGGAAGAATCAAAGACACCAGATGGCCCGGGCTCATACAAATCGATCCTTCCCAAAGGAACCCCAATCTGATGTGTAAATATCAAGGCACACATGGTTACAGGATCGAGGATTGCAGGCAATTGAGAGAGGAGGTAGCCCGTTTTATTCAATGAGGGCCACCTTCGAGAATTCCTAAGTGATCAGCCAAGAATCATTTTAGGGAAATGGACGCCAACAAGAAAAATGAACAGGAGGAGCCGCAGCATGTAATTCATATGATCGTTGGAGGGGTCAATATTCCGCAAGGGCCCGTGTTCAAACGCACTAAGGTATCAATTACTAGGGAGAAACCAACCCGAGACTATGTGCTAAAAGGCACCATATCATTCAACGATGAGGAAGCAGAGGGAGTTTCTCAGCCTCACAACGACGCCCTGGTAATTTCTATCTTATTAAATAAAGTTCAAGTTAAGCGTGTTTTAGTGGATCCAAGTAGCTCGGCAAATATCATCCGATCAAGGGTCGTGGAGCAGCTCGGCCTACAAGATCAGATCGTTCCCGCAGCTTGGGTCTTGAACGGTTTCAATATGGCCAGTGAAACTACTAAAGGAGAGATTATCCTATTGGCAAACGTGGCAGGAACTATCCATGATACCAAGTTTCACGTAATCGAGGGCGACATGAGGTACAACGCCCTGCTCGGGAGGCCTTGGATCTACAATATGAGGGCAGTCCCTTCGACTCTCCACCAAATAATGAAATTCCCGATGTTGGACGGGGTAAAAACGATGTACGGGGAGCAGCATGCTGCAAAAGAAATGTTCGCGGTTGATGAGGTAATACGATTTCGGCACTATGAACATCAGAAGGAACGGGCATCAAGGGTAAACAGGAAACCAAATAGCAATCACCGCCACCAGCCTCGACCGAATCGGAGAAGCAGGAAATGGAAGAGGAAGATGAAGATTTTTTGACCCCTCAAACTTTTGTTGTTCCCGAAGATTCCGACGCCAACAAATCAATGGTCGAAGAGCTGGACTAGGTTATATTGATCGATTACCTACCCGAGCGAAAGGTATACCTGGGAACAGGGTTAACCCCCGAACTCGGGAAAAAGCTTATTCAGTTCTTATTGACATAAATTGTTTTGCTTGGTCCCACTTAGACATGACAGGGATCCCGCCGGAGATAACAACACATCGACTAAGCTTGGACCAAAAGTTCAGACCGGTGAAACAAAAGAGATGGCCCCAGTCCGAAGTAAAGCACGCATTCATAAAGGACGAGGTAACTAAACTTCTCAAAATAGGGTCCATTCGGGAGGTGAAGTATCCCGAATGGTTAGTTAATGTAGTCGTAGTTCCAAAAAAGGAAAACAAACCTAGGATGTGTGTAGATTATAAGGATTTAAACAAGGCATGTCCCAAAGATTCTTTTCCACTGCCTAACATCGATCGCATGATCGACACCACGGCCGGCCACGAGATCCTTAATTTTCTCGATGCCTATTTCGGGTACAATCAAATTCAAATAAACCCGGAAGACCAATAAAAGACTTCATTAATCACCAAGTATGGAACATATTGTTATAAAGTAATGCCCTTCGGGCTAAAAAATGCAGGACCTACCTACCAACGCCTAGTAAATAAAATGTTCGAAGAATAGATAGGGTAAGTCAATGGAAGTATATATTGATGACATGCTAGTTATGTCCCTGCGCTCAGAAGACCATTTGACACATTTGTAGGAAACATTCAAGATACTGAGAAAATACAACATGAAGCTCAACCCTGAGAAATGCATTTTCGAGGTCGGTTCGGGAAAGTTCCTCGTCTTCATGGTGTCAAATCAGGGATTCGAGATCAACCCCGATAAAATCAAGGCTATCGAAGACATCACCATTGTGGACAGCGTTAAAGCCGTGCAAAGGCTGTCGGGGCGGATAGCTTCCTTAGGCCGATTCATATCGAGATCATCGGATCAGAGTCATATATTCTTCTCTCTACTCAAAAAGAAGAACGATTTCGCCTGGACCCCGGAACGCCAACAGGCGTTAGAAGAATTGAAGCGATTCCTCTCGAGCCCATCATTGCTTCATACTCCAAAGGCAGATGAAAACCCTACTTGTACTTGGCAGTCTCGGAGATTGCGGTAAGTGGTGTCCTGGTTCGAGAAGAGCAAGGTACGCAATTTCCTGTTTATTATGTAAGTCGAACTCTAGGAGAAGAAGAAACTAGATATCCACACTTAGAAAAATTAGCACTTGCATTGATAAGTGACTCTAGGAAGCTAAAATCGTATTTCAATGTCACCCCATATGTGTATTAACCACTTACCGACTTTGTAATGTTTTGCATAAGCCCGAACTATCGGGCCGATTGGCCAAATGGGCCGTCAAACTCAGTGGGTACGATATCGAATATCAACCCCGAACGACCATCAAGTCTCAAATTTTAGCAGACTTCGTGGCCGATTTCATGCCAACTCTCGTACCCGAAGTCGAGAAGGAACTCTTGTTAAAATTGGGTACGTTATCGGGGGTGTGGACCCTTTTCACAAACGACACCTCGAACGTGAAGGGGTCTGGGCTAGGCATCATTTTGAAACCACCCACGGGCAACACCATTAGTCAATCCATCAAAACTTCTAAGCTGACTAACAGTGAGTCCGAGTACAAGGCCATGATTGCAGGTCTCGAACTAGCTAATAGCTTGGGGGCAGAAGTCATTAAAGCCAAGTGCGACTCTTTGCTGGTAGTAAACCAAGTAAATAAAACCTTCGAGGTTCGAGAGGACAGAATGCAAAGGTATTTGGATAAGCTACAGGTGACTTTGCACTGTATTAAAGAATGGACCTTGCAACACGTATCTCGTGAGCAGAACAGTGAAGCCGATGCTCTTGTAAATCTGGGGGTCATCAGTCGAGGAGGACGAAATCAGCTCGGGGACTGTCGTTCAACTCTCGAGATCCGTGATCGAAGAAGGTCACGCTGAGATAAACTCCACAAGCTTAACTTAGGATTGAAGGAATAAATATATCGAGTACTTGAAGAATGGAAAGCTCCCATCGGACCCTAAAGAATTGAGGGCATTACGAACAAAATTTGCTCGATTCACATTGGCTGAAGATGGAACATTGTACAGAAGGACATTCAACGGACCACTAGCAGTATGTTTGGGACCAGGGGACTCCGATTATGTTCTACAGGAAGTCCATGAAGGTACTTGCGCGAACCATTCCGGTACCGAATCACTAGTTCACAAATCAGAGCAGGATAGTATTGGGATAGTATGGAAAAGACACTAAGGATTTTGTTCGAAAATGTGATAATTGCGAAAGGTATGCACCAATGATCCATCAGCCCGGAGAACAACTTCATTCGGTCCTATCCTCGTGGCCGTTCATAAAATGTGGGATGGATATCGTCGGACCTCTGCCATCGGCTCCAGGTAAGGCTAAATTCATTTTTTATGACTGACTATTTCTCTAAATGGGTGGAAGCACATGCCTTCAAGAAAGTCAGAGAAAAAAAAGTTATAGACTTCATCTGGGATCACATCATATGCCAATCCGGGATACCTGCCGAAATCGTGTGCGACAATGAAAAACAATTTATCGGCAGCAAAGTAACAAAGTTCCTTGAGGATCACACAATAAAAAGAATATTATCGACGCCGTATCATCCTAGTGGGAACGGACAGCCCGCATCAACGAACAAGACCATCATCCAAAACCTAAAGAAAAGGCTGAACGACACTAAGGGGAAGTGGAGAGAAATTTTGCCTGAAGTCCTTTGGGCATATCGAACAACGACAAAATCTAGTACGGGGGCAACGCTGTTCTCCTTAGTATATGGCGCTGAAGCTCTGATCCCGGTTGAAGTTGGGGAACCAAGAATCAAGTTTCAATACACAACGGAAGAATCAAATCACGAGGCTATGAGCACAAGCCACGAATTTTTAGACGAAAAACGGGAAGCCGCCCTCGTTCGAATGGCCGCCCAGAAACAACAAATCGAAAGATATTATAATCGAAGAGCCAATCTTCGACACTTCAAAATAGGGGACTTAGTTCTGAGGAAAGTCACCCTCATCACTCGAGACTCGAACGAAGGGAAGATAGACCCAAATTGGGAGGGGCCATATATGGTCCACAGTGTCATTGGAAAGGGGTCCTACAAACTTGGCGCAATGGAGGGCGGATAATTGCCGAACAATTGGAATATATCACTCCTCAAACGATATTATTGCTAAGGTAGGACTTTCTCCCTTTCCATTTGTATTTGGTACTAACTTATTGCAGGTGTTCGATCGAAGACGTCGAGAAGCTCTTCAACACAAGGACCTTAGGTTTTAAAGCACGCGTTGCACTCTTTTTTTCTTAGATCGATTTTTATCCCAAATGAGTTTTTCCGGTGAGGTTTTCAACGAGGCAACAATTATATGTGCTACCTGGGGACAATTCAACAGTACCCGAGGCTTCTCTACATTCAACCTTGAATACTGGGTGGCACCACCCTCGGATGATTTATTTCAAGGGAAAATACTTCGTGTCAAAAGGGCCTCGATAGGGAAACTTTGTAATACTCCAAACGGTCGAATGAACCGTGTCCATGTAGATTCATCGAGCCCCAATGGAAAAACATGTACGCATGTATAAATTATTCAATGAATTAATTTTCCTTATCAAATATCTTGTGCCTCAAAGAAAATTTTCTACTATACAAGCTCCATGCTTATGATTTTGTGAAAAATGACTCAAGGGCCAAGTAAAACTATACCTCGGAACGGTAAATTGCTCAAGGGCAAGTATAAATACATCTCTAACGGTAAACCCCCCTACTCGGGGATTGCCGTCGAAAATCAATATGTTCGAATTACCTAAAGACCTCAAAGAGGCACCCCTCGATTTATAGGCCAAGGCTATCATTCTCGAGGACTAACTGTCACGCCCCAAAACCGAGGAGCGCGACCGGCGCTAAACTGAGTAAACCCGACTGAGCAAGCCTGTTAGGTTTCATTCGACCCAAACTAATTCATGAATAAAGAGGAGATGAACTCCATCTATCATACTTTGTAAATATTTCATTAACAACTTCCATTTTGTTTCCATTAGCAGTTTCAACCATAATATCCAAAATATTACAATTTTTATAGAAATGAAGAAAAACATATTTGTCAAATACCAATATTTCTAATTTAATTTCCAATACCAAACACCACCCACAACCTATCTACGGAGCTTCCAAATACAACTCAAGAGTAATATGGAAATGCCGGCAACAAGACTCCGGCTATACCTCAAAATACAAAGTACATGATAAACAATGATACAGGACCCCGAAATGAAGTGGGGCTCACCAAGTCGGCTGAAAAGAGGATGCGCCACTAGATGCAACCAACATTGTATGCTATGGAACCACCTACATCCATTTAAGGATGTAGCGCCCTCGGCAAAAGGGATGTTAGTACTGTTGAATAGTACTAGTTTGTAAATCTAAAACACCATCTTAATAGAATGAACAATGAAACATAGAGGAAACAGTCATGATGTACAATAAGAGCTTAAAAAAATACGAAAAACATCAAGTAAGGATCACAAAGTCTCCAGTTAAATTTCCATCTTATTAAGTTGATAATCTTAGTGCCAAGTGCCACAATCCACAATACCACCGTGTTCCTACACGGAGTCCGATCTCGACCTGATCGGCTGGGTCATCTCTTTTGAGACGTCAACCAAATCCACAATTCCAAATCAATCATTTCCAGCACAGTCACCACCATGTGTTCGGCATGGTGTCCGATCACGGCCCGATCGGCTAGGCCATCTCCCTTGAGACATCAACCAAATCCAAAATTCCATATTTCAATACATTGGCACGAGTTGCTTTACTTATTAAGTCATTCTTGGCACGTGGCCGCATTTCATAATTCAAGTTTCCCTTTTTACATATTCAATAACATTATCACCAGCAACAATAAGGCCTATCATACAAGGCATTTTCACATACCAGGGAAATGCTTGGAAATTCTAAGCACATAGAGGCTTTTCATACAAATTGGCACAACAACCTTTATTCAATTTCTTTGACATGAATTCTTAGCCTTTCTCAATACATATTCCACATTTGTAAATATATTCACAAAGGAAACTATGGCATAAAAAGCATTTAGTACAAATATTGCCCACATATCATTCCACATGACACATTTGGGATAAGTAATTCTAGTAAGATCAATTTGGGGACTTACACCGATTACACGAACACTAGGGGATTTCGATTCCATGAAGAAAGAGGTTTAGCCATACATACCTTGTTTTGAGCTTTCCTTAAGTTACTACAATGCACCAACCCTTATAGCAATAATAATCTATAGAAAGATAGCGGAAATCGATTAATAATTAGAAAGATTTCCCATGTTGTAACTCTCTTAGGAATTTCATCAAATACCTAACATGTGAAATAGACTACAGGCTTCTACAATGGAAATTCCTTCTTCCCTCAACCAATTTCAACAAGAACAACCCCAAAATAGTTCTTTAATCCCACATACTATAACTTAGTGTCACATGCATGGCCTATTTCTAACCCCACAATGTATTTTTGAACTCAAAATCTCTTATATGAAATCTTAGAAGTAGGACTTACCCGGAAGGATAATGAGCTAGAGATTAGCTTCCTTGATTCTTGAGAATTTATGCAAGATTGGGTGATTGGAAGGATAGGTTCCCTCTTTCTCTCTCTATATGCTCTCACCTCTCTCTAGATTCATTAGAAAATAGCCCCAAATAAAGCCCCAAATCCTATTTATCAAAATTGGATCGGATATGAAAATTTCCAAAAATGACCCCCGAAGTCAATTATGTGGTACAATTATGCTATAGCATAATCGTTTTGTGGGCTGCAGAATTGCAGCATATCAATTATGCGACAGCGTACTCGACAGCATAATCAATATGCGACAGCAAAATAGTTTGCCCGTCTCTGCTCCACTATGCGATGCTTATGCGGTCCGCGAAACCGTTTTGCGGTCGCAAACTTTGATCGCAGATCCAGCCTTTGGTAATTTGATCATACCTTTGTGTAGGAATGTCCAAATAATGAACGGTTTGAAGAGTTAGAAACTAGACTCGAAAATCTTTCATTTGATAGGTTGTTCATCACATAACACCACATATATATATGTAGATATGCCTGTTCAAAGCTTGAACTTGTGCGAACTCATTTGGAATTTTAGCCTATTATGTAATTTTCCAACTTGACTTAGACTTAGGCTTCTCCTTAGACCCCACATTACCTATTATAAGACTTATACACTTATTACCATATCTAATTGATATACATGATACTAATTCGAACATAAAATATTATAGTTAGCCTACCTGGAACCACGAAATCTTAAATTTACTTAGCGAAATTTTCCGGGGCATTACACTAACACTTTGAACAAATTCAAAGCATTATTGGGAAAGTAAGACCAAGAGTCACACCCAAAGGCTACGGCCAAACTAACGTGGCTCGGATACTTCCGAACCCCGCAATAAAAATAGGCCTTCGAATTCTCTAAAAACCGGCTAAAAAAGGCTACCCTCGGCAAAATAATCAAAGGGCTTCGATAAAATCAGCCCTCGAAAAATCTTAAGAGGTATCGAATTATTCAAATACAAACTTGTGCTAAGGCATAAAAAACAAAGGGGTTTCAACACTAAACCCTAAAAAAACCCAATGGGTTCAAAAAACACATGCTAAGGCATAAGAAAATTTTACTAAGTCTTTGAGCCAAAAGAGGGAAAAAATTGCCATCCTTTAGAGGCCATATTGGCGGGATTCAAAGAGCCTAAGGGCTAACACACTTTGAGTTCAAGAACACATTCTCACTCGATTCGAACCTAAGGGTCCCACTATCTCGAGTTTGAATAAAAATCTACTCGACTACAGATCTAGGTTTGTTATCGTTCAAAACAAACCTAAGGGTCCTTTTAATCCAAATTCAGGTTTCACTCGAACCCGACTATAACGCAGTATTATTATGGCTTCGATCAAGTCATTTAAAACCAAAGTCTCGAACATATTATTTAAAGCATAACATGTGCTAAAATTTTACGAGGCACGAAACATGATTGAAAACAAAATTTGAGAAGGCATTCAAAAGAGAAATTTCTTTATATATATGGACAAAAATATGTACAGGGGACCGACAAGGGCCTTACACAAAAATACAAAAAAAGAAGGAAAAATTTCTAAGTCCCTAATCTACCCCGGTAGCTTCATCTTACTCTTCTCCACTCTCAGATCCGCTCAAACTCCCAGAGTCATCATCATCGGAGAGCAAAGCTTCGGCCTCAGCCTCTAGCACTTTTGCATTCTCAATATTGGCCATGAGGTCAAAGCCACAAGCATGAACCTCCTCGAGAGTCTCTCTCTGAGATTGGCATTTAGATTGCTCGGCAACGCGGGTTAGCATCGGCTCGGTAGACAGGCACGACTGCCTCCGCATCAGCCTATGCTTTTTCCACTACAGATGCGGCCTTTGCAAGCTCAGCAGGCAGCCGAGTCTCGAGCTCTTCAATTTTCTTGGCTTGAGCCAAGCTCTCTTCCCTTATACTTTGGAGTTGACGCTCAACCAAAGATAGCTGGGCCCGAGTGGTATCTTTCTCCGAGGTAAGACGGTCCATGTTCTGCTTCCACCTCAGAGTCTCTGCCTCTTTCACCTCAGCCTCCTCGCGAAGCTACTCAATCTTTTCGGCCTTCTGCTGAACCTACAGGATCTAAGCGTTAGTCGCCAATATCAAATTGCTATGTGAAGCTCCCCAAAAGAAAAATTTACGTTACCTGCTCGATGAGATCGGTCTGTTCTCTGTGAGCTCTTGCCAAATCAGCTTGGTGGTCCCAGATCTCCTCTTCTTTTTGCACATAGAGGCGTTTGTGAGCGTCTCTCTCCTCCGTGAGCCTCTTGAGATCGTCCTCACACCGGTTCAGCTCAGCTCGAGATTTGTTGAACGCTTCCCGATGAAGCGTCACAACCTATAGAGAAAGGAAGAAAATCAGACTGAAAGGAATAAAAGCAAACATAATAACGGGGGATAAACTTTACTTGGTTCAGGAGTCGCCGAGCCTCATCAAAAATGATCATTGCATCTAGGTCGGAAATGTCATCGACCCCCGTGAGGCAACCCAGAATAGGCCTTCCCCTTCGTGGGTTGTACCCACATCGGGGGTCTCCATAGACTGTGCCTCCCGAAGTTGCCCTTCATAAAATATAGGGCCGGGCGGCAAATCATCGATGTTGATTGACCCAAGCAAGTCACTTGGGGCACTCTCTCCTTTCGAAGGCCTCAGAACCGGACCCTTCGGGAACACTTGCCGATTGTTCGCCACGGCAAGAAACATCTTCGGCCCCCGATGACTTGAGGACTTTGCTCAGACCATCATCCGAGATCTACTTGATCCGGGGATGAGCCTCTTTGGCCATCACTGGCTCAACTTCTTTGGAAGCTTCAAACCTTCCCCTCTTTCGAGCCACCGACTCACGACCAACATCTTTTCCCTCCTCTTCTTCATCTCGTAATTTTTGGGCTAAGATTTCACACAGAGCGGTGAAGTGATTCTTCGATTTACGAGCCTTGGTCTTCTTAGACTTCGGGGTACCGAAGGGCGAGGCCCTTCTCATCTTCTTGTCCTTAGCCGGTTTTGGGGCCACCTCTTCCCCAGGCGGGGCCAGCCTCATTTCAGCAACATACCTGAGGACTGCACAAAAGGGAATCAAGTATTTTTAAAAAGAAACGTTTCAGAAAAAAGCATCAAAAGCGTACAGGATAAGCTTACCATGATTTTTGGCCTCCCATCGGCCCTTGGCCAAATCACGCTAACAGCGCTCGGATTATGAAGAAGTCGAGGCCAGCTTCCAAACCTAGCCTTCAAGATTCAGGATTGCACCGGGCACCCAAGCGACCGTGATCACGCCCAACTCTAGTCCTAAAAAGGATAAGCGGTCGCTGCAAATATAATCCGGTCTAAAAGTCCGGAGTCGAATCCCACAGAGAACTAAGGTTTCGCTGTAATTGTTCAATATAGCAAAGAAGACAAGTTTGAACAATTTCTAAATTATAATATTAAGATTTTTATTTCTAACTAATTAACTAGCAAATACTAGAAAGCGATAAAATTATCAACTAACGAGACAAAGGGTTTGGAGACCAAATTAAGGAGGTCTAGAGTTATGATTTTCCTAATTGTTGATTTCATTAGTTGTATGTTGCTTATAGCTTTGACTTAGTTGCCTCTATCAATCATGAACTCTCCAGCTATCATATATCTCTCTCAAGCAATTATGATAATTTACTAGACGCACTCTCTCAAGCTACGCTAGCTAGATTCACATTATAGTTCACTTAGATCGCACCCGAGGTATCGTTATCTCTAATCCAACCTCTAAACCCTCGGTTATGACTCTCGCCTATACTCCGGGAGTGATGTTGTTCAAACAACTACCTAAATATGCACTCTCTCTCAAGCAGATACATAATAAATAGGAACGACTAATTGAGGATCCTTTCAATTAACCACAATCAAAACGTAATTGAACAAATAGAGATAAACAACCAATTCAAAACTATATTAATATAACAACCAATTCATTACCAAAAGGTTCCATCAAAACCCTAGAAAACAAATTAGCTATTCATAAGAGTATGTAAAACTACAATACTAAAAATCATAGCTAACAATGAAAAAAAAGGAAGAAGAAGGAAAAACTCGTTGAAGAAATCCGCGCCTTGCTCCTATTGTGTTCTTGACTCCTTAGGTAGAATCTCCGGTCTCCTTAGCCTCCTTAGATCTAAATTATGTCAAAAGTGTGTCCCCCTCCCTTCAAAATAGGTTTAGGACCCCTTTTATACAAGTTGGAATAGTGTAGGGCCGAAATAAACTTGTCCCGGACGAAATAGGACTTCTTTTTGACGCCTGGAGCGGCGCGGCCGCGGCCAAAATGCGGTAGGACCGCGCCCAAACAAGCTCTCTGATTTTCTGCCGCGGTCAGTTCCGCGGTTGCAGTTTCGACCGCGTTTTTCACTTTGTTATGTTCGGAATTTGGAAAAATACAAAACATGAAAGTTGTATCCCTTTGAATTAGCTTTCCAACCATATATTATATAGCCCAAATACAGTTCGGAGCAGAAAGTTATGTCTAGTTTACTAGACAGTGCGCAATATGCCTCATCGAGTCTTCGTTTGTTCTCAACTATCAAATTTGACCCCCGAACACGATCCCGGCTTGATTCCTTGAGCTTTTACTCAGACTTCAAAGCTTCAAATCACTTAAATTCATTCCATAACATCTATATAGCTCGGAATCACACCTACAAGGCATAAAACACACAATTAGTGCAAAACACTAGCGATTAAAGCGCAAACTCAACTAAAGTGCAGTAAATTAGAGTGTAATAAGCGACTAAAATACGTAATTATAGCCTATCATCAACACCCCACACTTACACCATTGCTCATCCTCGAGCAATCAAACTACACTTTTTTTTAATAGACACGACCTTTTTAAACAATTCTCCTAACGCAGCACACCAATAGTATTTAATATAGACTAAGCACAAAAGCGTAACATCTTCACCTCAAGATTTGACTCACAAGTGCCACGCATTATTCACAACTCACCTACTTACTCTAACATAGAGGTCAGTGACATTACCTTTCCTTCATGAATCAAGTGCCCTCACACAATACAAGAGAGTAGTTCCACACAATAAAATTTAAGAACACTTAGGAACTCAAGATTGAAAGAATTCACTCACTCTCAGAAATAACATTCATATGCCACAAAAGATGCACCATAAGCTTGCCCGTAGTGTACTACTCCACTAATCGAGCTCATTCAATCATGGATCAATTAGGACTTTATTTGGTTGTAATGTAGGCTACGGGACGGGTAGGATACATTTAGATATAAGAGTGACTACACCTCCTTAAGCAATTTAATACATACATTTTAACATTTAAACCCCATACTTATGTCAAAAACCAAATTCCACCTTCACATCAATGTATATTGCCCCATACTTCTTTAAGCACAATTACAGCAAGAGTCACCACTTATTAAAGAAATACTTTTTTTTTCACAACAATCCAACTATATTTTTTTTTCAATTCAAGCGGCTCTTCCTTTTTCAAAACAGTGCACCTTTCTCCTTATTCAATTAGTTCCACTCAAAAGCCAAACCAACCACCCCACACTTTAACTTTTACAAAGGTCATAACAATTCAAGTGCTCATGAGAGGTGAAAAGGTTCAAATAGATGGTTAATTCAAACAAATGGGTAAGGCTTGTAATGTGGTTGCCAAAGAAAAAGGATTATAGGCTCAAAGAGGTTAACTACGATACATAACAATTAGGTGGGTAAAATATACATATCTGGCTCAACAAGAAAATGCCTATATCACTTCCAAGACTGAACAACACTACTATTTCGCTTTGCAAACACACGGGGCAAGTTCTAGGCATCAAATGCAATGCACAGAATATAACAAATCCTTACACACACATGGCACATAACTCACTCAGGATTGGTTTCATCAAGACACTCTAGTCAAAGCAGTTAAGCAAAGTTAAGATCATACAATTTAAGGTACTTATACAAGAGTCAAAAACTGAGCCTAAGCGACACAACCAAAGTACTCACTATTCTCAAGGCATAACAAAGTCAAGAGATATTGCTTCAATTCAAAACACAACACAATGGCTCATATTCCAAAAAAAAACTAACTACACCCGGTTCAAATAAAACCCTTGAAAAAGAACCGTGGCACAAAGAAAAACCAAGGGGGAATTATTACACTACCTACAAAAAAATCTTTATTTTTAGACTTAAATCCCTCAAGAAAATTGTCTAATAGATCCATCGTCGGGAAAAGTCCAATCTTTTCTATTTAAAAAAAATTATTCAATTAAAAAAAAATTGTTCAATTAAACTAACACAACTAAAATAGCATAGAAAGTCACCCAGACAATCTCCTCACCCCACACTTAAAATTATGCATTGTCCTCAATGCACGCCATAACTAATAAAAGGTTAAAAGAGACTCCCTGGTAGGACAAAGGCCCAAGCACTAACAACTCATGGGGTACTCAGACTTCTCCCAAGCTTGGTCCTTCGTGCGGGTACCTCACACTTAGTTCCAGCCATTTGGTTTGCTGTTGCATCCTTCCCTTACCTTTGCTTTCCATTCTCCTAAAAAATAAAAAAATTGACACTATAAAAATAATACAATTAAAAAAAAATAAAAGAAAGCAATAAAGCTGGGTTGCCTCCCAACAAGCGCTTGATTTAACGTCGCGGCACGACGCGAATCACTTTTTGCCTCCACCTCGAGCTTATGAATTGAACCCCAAGTTTTGCTTCAAGCTTATGATTATGCTCTTGGGGCGGTACAAATTCTTGCGAGCCAAAAATTAGATAAAATCTTATGCACTTGTTGGCTCTCGACCGAGGAGTGTCACCTTGTCTAGACGGCCTTGAGAAATCCAAAATATAAGGCTCATCTACCTCTTCCTTGGACTCCTTTTTATGCTCATAAGGGTGAATTTCCATTTCACCGTCTGAACATAATGTAGAGAAGTGTTTGGAATGAGGCCCAACGCGCTCAAATGCATGAACATCAAGATTTTTAACCTCCTCAACACCAATCACACTAGAGTCAACTAAATTTGTATCTTCAACGTCCTTGGTTAACTCTAGTATTACTTCTTCAACATTGATATCCTCAAATTCTAGTTGGCTAGGTTGTTGATGTTCTACTCTGACCTGCCAATTAACACCTCAAATTCATGCTCTTCTTGGCTACTATCCTCAATATTGGCTTGTTGAGCATTAAAAGCTCCAACCACTTGACTCAATTAAGCCTCCAACTTGCGAATAGTTGCCTCTTGCCTTTCTATGTGCAATTGTTTCTCATTGTTTTGTTCCAGAAGGCACTTTAGCATATCCTTGATCTCCTTCAAGTCCGCATTCCCAGGTTCTTTGTTCCTATTAACTTCACAAGAAAAGGTAGAACCATCATAGTAAGGGGTTGGGGGAAAATAAGAAATATAAGCACAACCATGAAGGTGACCATTTTGACCACCACACACATCACACACATTCCACAAATAAGATTCAGTTGGTACACATAACTCGCTCTTAGGAACGTTTTGAAAATTTTGCCACGGGTGATTTCCTTCACAATATGTATGGAGATCAATAGTGGAATTATCTACACCTAAATTCCCATAATTCCAAGATGCCATGTTTCTCAAATCAACAGTTATAAAAAAATACAAAAAATAAAAAATAAAACAAACTAAAAGTTCAAACTTGAACCCTAGCAATATATACAGCTACAACTACACCGTTAGTTCCCCGGCAACGGCGCCAAAATTTGATCACGCCCAACTCTAGTCCTAAAAAGGATAAGCGGTCGCTGCAAATATAATCCGGTCTAAAAGTCCAGAGTCGAATCCCACAGAGAACTAAGGTTTCGCTGTAATTGTTCAATATCCCAAAGAAGACAAGTTTGAACAATTTCTAAATTATAATATTAAGATTTTTATTTCTAACTAATTAACTAGCAAATACTAGAAAGCGATAAAATTATCAACTAACGAGACAAAGGGTTTGGAGACTAAATTAAGGAGGTCTAGAGTTATGATTTCCCCAATTGTTGATTTCATTAGTTGTATGTTTCTTATAGCTTTGACTTAGTTGCCTCTATCAATCATGAACTCTCCAGCTATCATAAATCTCTCTCAAGCAATTATGATAATTTACTAGACACACTCTCTCAAGCTACGCTAGCTAGATTCATATTACAGTTCACTTAGATCGCACCCGAGGTATCGTTATCTCTAATCCAACCTCTAAACCCTCGGTTATGACTATCACCTATACTCCGGGAGTGATGTTGTTCAAACAACTACCTAAATATGCACTCTCTCTCAAGCAGATACATAATAAATAGGAACGACTAATTGAGGATCCTTTCAATTAACCACAATCAAAACGTAGTTGAACAAATAGAGATAAACAACCAATTCGAAACTATATTAATATAACAACCAATTCATCCCCAAAAGGTTCCATCAAAACCCTAGAAAATAAATTAGCTATTCATAATAGTATGTAAAACTACAATACTAAAAATCATAGCCAACAATGAAAAAAATAGGAAGAAGAAGGAAAAACTCATTGAAGAATTCCGACCTTGCTCCTATTGTGTTCTTGACTCCTTAGGTTGAATCTCCGGTCTCCTTAGCCTCCTTAGGTCTAAATTATGTCAAAAGTGTGTTCCCCTCCCTTCAAAATAGGTTTAGGACCCCTTTTATACAAGTTGGAATACTGTAGGGCCGAAATAACCTTGTCCCAGACGAAATAGGACTTCTTTTTGACGCCTGGAGCGGCGCGGCCGCGGCCAAAACACGGTAGGACCGCGGCCAAACAAGCTCTCTGATTTTCTGCCGCGGTCAGTTCCGCGATCGCGGTTTCGACCGCGTTTTTCACCCTGTTCTATTCGGAATTTGGAAAACTGTAAAACACGAAAGTTGTAGCCCTTTGAATTAGATTTCCAACCATATATTATATATCCAAAAAGGAGTTTGGAGCAAAGAGTTATGTCCAGTTTACTAGATAGTGCGCAATATGCCTCATCGAGTCTTCGTTTGTTCTCAACTATCAAATTTGACCCCCGAACACGATTCCGGCTTAATTCCTTGAGCTTTTACTCAGACTTCAAAGCTTCAAATCACTTAAATTCATTCCATAACATCTATATAGCTCGGAATCACACCTACAAGGCATAAAACACACAATTAGTGCAAAACTCTAGCGATTAAAGCGCAAACTCAACTAAAGTGCAGTAAATTAGAGTGTAATAAGCGACTAAAATACGTAATTATAGCCTATCATCAGACCGTTGTATCATAGGGAAGGATGTCAATGCGAAAAGACAAAAGAAACAAAATGGTAAGACGGAAGTTATAGGCAAATTTGTGCTTACGCTTCATGTTCCACTCTTCAGGGAACGGTAACTTCATGGCCGGGATTATGTCGGATGTCCTGACTCAGACAAACCGGCCCATCCATTCTTGGTCCTTGTCCTCATCTATGCTCGATAACAACACCTTGGTGGCTTATAAGCCCTCCCCGATAGAGATGAGGGCTGTACATTCTAATAATATGGTCGAGGGTAAAAGGCATATCCTCAACTTGGCTCACGAAGAATCGGAGCAAGATAACAATGCACCAGAAGGAAGGATGAATCTGGCCCAAGGTTATTTGATATTGGCGGCATAAATCAAGTATAATGGGGTCAACAGGACCCAACGTAAAAGCGTAAGTGTAAACACTCAAGAACCCTTTCACATGAGTAGTGATGTCCTCTTCAGGGTCGGGATCACCACCTATTTGCCTTCCCAATGGCAATCCTTTTTTACCTGCTTCAGGTCGTCCTCAGTTATCGAGCATATATATCTTGACATCGGCTCGCATCGGCCAGGGACAGAAGAGGGCTTCTCAATCTTGAAATCTGAGGTGAGATTGCACGGCCCCGGAATGCATTCCTCGATGCATGGCTTTACCGGCGTTTTATCACCGGCCGGCCACGATGAAGAGGCCTTTTCCTTTTGTGGGACAGTTTTGGAGGTTTTCGCCATTAATACTGGTAGAAGGAAGCGGTAAAGGGTGAAGCTTGGTATTCTTGATACTAACACAGTTGATTCAACGGGTGGTCAAAGAAAAGAGATGAAGAGAGTAAGAAACTTAGAAAACTTGGTAGATGTGAAAGTAAAATTTTGATTCAACCAAAGAGCTTATATTTATAGATTTACGGCGGCGGTTCGATGGTGCTAGTGGCCGACCGTCCACTAGAAAGCATTAATGGTTTGGGGAACTGTACCGACGGGACGTTTCGGTCGCCTCAATCACTTACGTCACAGGGATGATATCATTATCGGGGTCTCTAGAAAATCGAGGCTCAAGTCGTTTCTTATCATTTTACTCTAAGAAACGAGGGGACTATCTGTATATGGTAGAAATTGGGGCTACCCGATTTTTTCTTTGGTCGAGGTGGGAATGTCGCGTCAAGGAGCTCGGATGAAGAGTCCAGAATCGAAGCCTCTTTACGGACCGAGGTCGATGTCAATCGCGGCTGGAGAGAGACAGACTCCGAGTGACATCGCTATAGCTTGATACCGCAAAAGGCGAGATCCGCGATTGGTCGAGGATCGTGGCGTGAATCTCGGAACAGATCAATCCACGACGGTTAATCAGATGTTAATATGGTGTCCTACTATATTTAGAGGTGTACCTTATTTAGGACTCCTCTATTATATAAAGAGGGATCCCATTCATTTGTAAGGATTCATTATTCACTGATAAGAATATATACACTCATTACTTTCCTGCTATTTCACTTACTGTTCAACGGAGTTGCTTTATAATTTATTATTCTTACTATCCCACCTCGAGACTACCCCAAGTCGAGGTCGAGACCTGGCTAACATACTGGTTTGATTTATTTTAGTCTCTAATTTATTCAGTTATTTTCTTGCTTAGCAATTGGTATCGGACGAAATCACATATCCTTAAAACCACAATATACGTTTAATTGTTATCCGAATTTAAGGGTAAACAGGACATATGTAAACTCAATAATTTTTTTACCTTAATTTGGCATTTATATATAAAAATTTATTAAATATATAAAAGTTATTTAGCTTAGAATTTAATTCATTGCATACCTGATTATTTTATACATTAACTTGAGATTTTTATATAAGAACTTGTAAACTTCAAATCGTGAGATTAGTGGTTAACATTGGACATATGACCCTACGTCCCGGTTTAGAATACTATCTCGAAGGACTCCATATTTATCCGTTCGCGTAACATGATCAGACCTGCATGCACTCAAATAACAACAAAATCATTAATCAAGTTACACCCCAAAACTATATAAACATTGCATTGGTTCAAGCCAAATCAGCACATGGTACTGTCCTATAGTGAAATTATTCTAGGTTAGTGTTCTCTTGCCAAATGTTCTTTTTACATTGTATGTAGTCCTCTCCAGGAAGACAAATATATGTGTGGGGCCAACTTTACTACTTTTGGAATTTTGCAAATTAAGTGTCCGAACATGATTAAATAATAATAATTGGAAAAAACCAATATTTATTAAACTTTAGGGGCTTTCGAAGGATTTTGTTTGAATCCATTTTGTGACTTTTGCTTTCTGAACTTGTGCACATGACCCACTCTTGTATCATTGAAATTGTTACAACATGTCATGTGATATCACGGCACTTTTATTTTTTTAAATATATTGTTTGTTTTATGATTTCCTTTTTTTTCTCATTTATTTTGTGGGGTAATTTGATACCCAAGCACAAAAAGGAAATAAAACAACAAAGGAATATCTTACATTTCCTTTTTCATTGAGTAGCATCCATTGATTATTTTTTAGTTTAGTTTTGGATTTTCGTATATCCTTTTGGAGCAGGCTAAGAAGATTATTTTATCCATTTAAAAGTATGAAAATAATTTTTGTCTTCCAACTTTTTGCAGATAATCAAAATTGTTTCTCAACTTTAGACTATGAAGGCGTTTGGGTATAATCACTTTTTTTTCTTATTCCATGTTTGTAAAAACTAAAATTACTTTTAAGTTATTAATGTTTATCAAAAATCATAAGTTAGATATTCCGAGTCCAACATATGACTTTTTCATAAGAACTTTTGGTTTGACAAAGATTTTTATTATTTTTTAATCCTTATTATCTTTTGTATTCCTTGAAATTTATTTTCCAAAATATAGAGCCTGTTTGGCCAAGCTTCTAGGAGGTCAAAAATACTTTTTTTGGGCCAAAAAAGTACTTTTTGAAAAATTTAAGGTGTTTGGCCAAAATGAAAAAGTACTTCTTAGCAGCAGCAGAAGCAGTTATTCTGCTTCGGAGGAGAAGCTACAACTTCTTGCTTCTTCTAAAAAGTAGAATCAGAAGCAGAAAGTTAATTTATTCAAGACAAAAATAATCTTACAATAAATTTATATTTTTAAAATTATCGCTCATTAATAATTTTTCTTTTTCTTTTCCTTTTCCTTTTTTTTTCTGCTATACATTTATTCTCTTTTTTGTTTTAATCAAATTTTATTCTCTTTCTCCTATTATTAAGAGTAGATTTTAAATTTATATTGAATGATATATTTTGACATATTTAAATTATTATGTAAATAATAAGTAATACCAAACACTCAATATTGTTGCTTTGGAATGACTATATTTATATTAATTAGAATTTTTAATTTATATTTTTACTTTACGTTTTATATTTTAATTGAATCTTTTCTATAAATGTTTAAATTTATTTTTATTTTCTAAATAATACTAATAGCAAATTGAACCTTTACTGTGCGTTTTCGTAATTTGATACTTAAAAGTGCTTTTTTAAAAGATTGGCCAAACACGATGAGCTTGCAACACTACTCAAACGAATCAGCCAAACACAAGCTAATAATTTTGCAAAAATACTTTTTCATAAAGCACTTTTGAATAAAAGTGCTTTTCAAAATAAGTAGTTTTTGGCAGATTGGCCAAACGGGCTGTAAATCCCGAACTTTTTCTCCCTTCTAATTCCATCTCTCGTCCTTTTCTTTGTAAAGATACTTTTGTTACGAATAAATTCCACTTAATTCATTGCACGGGAACTATAAAAATCAAACATTTCCTCTTTCTTCTTAAATGTCGACTTTTGACAACAAATCCTACCAGCAAAAATTGAAGATGAAGCTTGTGCTAGAACATTTGGATTTCATAAGAAGATTATTCAAATAAAGTAAATATTTCCTTAAATAGATCGGTGTGATCACAAAAGGCACATTGATTCTATAAATTTTGTTCCTACTACTTTGGACTTTCGAGCCCAATCTCTGATTTGGACCCAGAGAAAGAATGGTCCAGCAATTTTATTTAAAGGTCAATTTGTAGTCTTGGCTTGAATCAATCCGCTTTTTGATTCCGGTTGTCCCTCTATGGATTTGTATTTATTTTTCTGTCCCCCCTTTTTTTGATATATGTGAAAAACTTGCCCTTTTAAGTTTAGAGATTTTTACTTTCCTATACACTATATAAAACTATATTACCTTTCCTACTCAAGTTGTAGTATAATTACATTTTATATACCCAATTACTATTTATGTACATTTTAAGGAATTAATGATAATAATTAGTGTCTTAGAATAACTCTAACATATCTTCCACTCACCTCACGTTTCTCTCTCCACATCCCACCCCCCTCCCCCACGTATCTTGCACTCACCCATGATTCCACCATTGACAACTATTATAAAGCTTTGAAGCTTTAATTCGAATTTGGGTTTTCAAAAAACATTATTTGTTTGAATTGGTGTTGTTGCAAAGAATTGGGAATTCTCTCTACATCTCTATCTATCCCTCAATCCCTAATTTTAGTAATGTAAAGCAAAGGAAAAGAGAGCAGCAATTCCACCATTGACAGCCATTAAAAACTTTGAAGCTTTGAATTCGAATTTGGGTTTTCAAAAACCATTATTTGTTTGGATTGAGTGTTGTTGCAAATAATTGAGAATATGGTTTGGAGTTTATATCTTAATTTTGAGGGGTTTTGATGAAGATTAGACTTGATTTTGCTGAATTTCAGATTGAAACTCGAAGAAGAAAAAGACATGATATACATTATATTTACGAAATTGTAGTAAAATTGTAGAAAAATTGTAAAGTTGAACAATATTGTATAAAAATTATATTTAAGTTGTATGATATTGTAGTTGTATACAACTGAGTAGAAATAATGTATGAAAATTGTAGATAAGTTGTATAATATGTAATTAGTTGTATGAAATTTATTTTTACTATGTATAAATCAGATACAAAATATACAAAAGACATATTGTATAAAATTTGTATTTAAGTTGTATGTGTTGTAGTTGTATTTAACTGGGTATAAATAATGTGTGAAAGTTGTAGATAAGTTGTACATAAATTATATAATATATAATTAGTTGTATGAAATTTGTTTTTACTATGTATAAGTCAGATACAAAATATACAAAAGACATATTGTATAAATTTTGTATTTAAGTTGTATGTTATTGTAGTTGTATTTAACTGGATAGAGTACGAAAAAATGCCCATGAATAAATTATGTGTACATAAACGAATTCATAATATGTTAACGAATTGACAACTGAATAAATTGTACAGATAGAGAGTTAGAGACAGACAAAACAGATTTTATAAATTCAAACCTAACAAAAATCATTTTACTGTATTATTATTGCTTTGGAAGGAATATTGATTCAATTTTAAAGTCTGATCTTTGTCTGAGGTGGTAATCATTTTACTGTATTATTCAAAAGGCGCATTTTGAGGGGCATGTTTGCCGTATGCCAATGCTAAAGTGGTCATGCGGTGAAGTCTGAACTCCCTGTTATCCTATATCACTCCTATATGACCAAGAAAGTCTTGAAGATTTAGAGATCGAACTGGGAAGTTTTCATAAAAGGCAGGAAGATCAATAATATGACCTAAGCAATGCCTGTGGAAACATTGTCGAGAACAGTCGGCCTTTTGCTTTGATAAGCAGAGCATATATTCCGTAACAAGGGATGTGGACCACAGCCAATCCAAGATACCTGAAAACAACTTCTCCCTTAAAAGAAAAAGGGTGTAACTACATCCCTTGATTGAAGCCACAAATAATAGATTGGGAGCCTTTTAACGTGGATTGTACATATTTTATAAACAAAACTTGTTTATGCCGGGTAATTAACTAAACATGAACATTAAGGGTAATAAAGTTTCAAATAGTGCATAGGAATGAAAAAATCCCTTAAGTTTAACGAAGAATTTCTGGACTAATATACCACTCAACTCATTCTCCATCTCTTCTTCTTTTTACTAAGTGTATACGGTTAAAATCGAGCTTGCCCTTTGTGTGACTAATCGCGACTGGAATATGATAGGTCAACGTTCGACCTCGTGTTATATCGAACCATGGTGCAAAGTTAGATCATCGAGCTCATGACCCAGAGACCGATCAAGATCGATATGGGCCAAGATCGAGACCGAGCAAGATAGAGATCGAGCAAGATCGAGGGTAGCCTACTGAGCTAAATAACGGGAAGCCGAAATATCCGCAATCAGGTGAGGATCACTATGCATATCCCGGCACGTATCAAAAAGAGGCCGATCAATTAGCTAATCATGACATTTCTTACCTCATATACAATTGTATCAAGAGTAGGACTCCCCTACTGTATAATAGGAGTCTGCTCATTTGTAAAACGGATCATACTCACGCAATACAAAGCAATATACTGTCATTTTCTAGCTTTCGTTATCTTGTTACTCTGTTCATAAGTTAGTTGAAACATCTTTTGGTTCAAGGATGATTGAACTCGAGGGCCAAGGCAATTCAATTCGTGTGGTTTGGATTTATTCTTTTATCGTCAATTTAAATATTAATTTATTCTTCTTAATCCGTACCAAATTATATCACGTATCCTTAAAACCGCGTATAAATTCAATTATTATCCGATTTTAGGGTAAACAGTTTGGCGCCTACCGTAGGGCTAAAGATACTAGTGGTTAACTGGTACAAACTTTCGTGACACACACTATTTTACACTTGTTCTTCGAAGTATCTTTGATTACAGCACTAAAAAATGTCAAACTCTCAACCAGCACCTCTACATGCCGACAATGATTACGGCCACCACGGCGAAAATGATAACATAGCACCAAGGAACGATGTAACCGCGGCTAGCCTTGATGGATTCCGGCTATAGATCCAATCGATGTCAGTTCACATGTAGCCATCAACAAAAATTTGGCCGTCGATCCCGAAGGCAGCGTCCGTGGGGATGCTCGATCATTCGCCCAAAGCGCACGTGGTGGTGAAGATGGCGGGATCGACCTGCGGGTGATCCTTGAAATGTTGCAGGCTCAGCAGGCAGCAATAGCCCAGCTCCAAAACCAGAATCACACACCGAGCAGGTTCGAGCTCGAGCCATCCCTGGAAGTTGTACACAAGGTCGAATTGGTTTCAAGGAAATCAAGTGAGAAATAGGAGAGCAATCCTACTATCATGAAGATGCTCGAAGAACTGACAAAGCGGATCGATTCGGGGGAAAAAAGATCGGGGCAACGACAAGAAGGTGAAAACTTATAACTCTAGAGTCGATCAAATCCCGGGTGTACCGCTAATATTGAAGGGGCTGGATTCCAAAAAGTTCGTAAAAAAATCTTTTCCCCCGAGTGCAGCTCCGAAGCCAATCCCCAAGAAGTTTTGCATGCCCGAGATTCCTAAGTATAATGGAACGACCGATCCAAATGAGCATGTCACCTCTTACACGTGCGCTATCAAAGGGAATGATCTAGAGGATGATGAGAAGGAATCTGTCTTGCAAAAAAAAATTCGGGGAGACCCTGTCAAAGGGAGCTATGATATGATACCATAATTTACCGCCTAATTCTATTGACTCATTTGCTATGCTTGCAGGTTCTTTCGTAAAGGCACAAGCCGGGGCCATCAAGGTCGTGTCGCGCCCCCTTTTTCCTTCACAGAATCGGGTTTATGACATTTTGGTTGGGACAACTCTTTCCTTTTGGGAAAGGGGTTTTGCAGTTTTGAAGAGTCGCCACCTAACGATTTTAAGGTGCGTTAGGGCACCTATAGGGTTCAACTACAACTACGTTTGATAACCAGAGATAGGGTAAGGGCTTGAAATTATCCCAAGGGGAAGGTGTTAGGCACCCCTCAGGATCCACTAGTGTGGTTCCAGGCCAGATAATTCTTTGTGAATTTGTGCAATTAACAAGTAAATAAACAAGTCTCAAATAAGAGGGGATTTTAAATACACAAGTGTTTGAAAATGATTAAATAAAATAAAGTTTTGAAGAGTTATAACTAAGCATGCTGATGAATGTAAAGGGGGTCCTAGGTTTGTTTGTAATATGGATCACATCAATGCAATACCCGGTAATCACTCCTCAAAAGAGGGGTCACACGTGGTATTGGCGCACTGGTCATCATATCCATATCTACCCTTCCCACCCCGTAAAGGTATTTAAAGCGCGGATTGGTCTCGAACTCTATTACGTGCTATTACGCGTCCCATTCCAATCAATCCCGGAGGAATTTTAGGACTACTATTCTTATAAGAGGGAGGATCTAGGCTGACTCTTAGGTTTAAAGGTAAAAAGGCTAAGGCGACATACAAAAAACATGTAGGACTACATTCAAAGAGGAAACATGTAAGCAATTAGAAGGCTCATACAATCCTCCGCAAATAATACATATAAATAGCACGACTCAAACACAGTTAAAGTCTGTATTTTAAAAATTCTCTGCCAGTTGGGAGAGAATTTCCCTTTGGCTTCATCTTGATGCGAAAATTTTTTCTTTAACACCAGCTGTCCCACTGTGAACTGTCTTAGCTTGACTCTTTTGTTGAAGGCTCTGGACATTCTGTTCTGATAGAGTTGACCGTGTCAAACTGCGTTCATTCTCTTTCCGTCTATATGAGCTAGTTGCTCATAACGACTCTACACCCACTCTGCTTCGTTGAGCTCAGCTTCCTGTATGATCCTTAGGGTAGGAATTTCTACATCAGCGGGAATGACGGCTTCTGTACCATAAACCATCATGTAGGGAGTTGCCCCGGTTGATGTGCGGACTCTGGTGCGATACCCCAATAGAGCAAATGATAAATTCTCGTACCACTGTTTATGCTTCTCTATCATTTTCCTCAACATCTTCTTGATATTCTTGTTGGCGGCTTCTACAGCCCCATTCATTTGAGGCCTGTAGGCTGTGGAATTCTTGTGTCTGATCTTGAGAGTCTCACACGTGGCTTTCATCAAGTCGCTGTTGAGATTGGAGCCATTATCAGTGATGATTGACTCTGGAATCCCGAATCGACAAACAACGCGGTCGCAGACAAAGTCTGCCACGACTTTCTTAGTTACGGCTTTGTAAGATGCTGCTTCGACCCATTTGGTGAAATAGTCAATTGCCACTAGGATAAACCTGTGTCAATTGGAAGCGGCAGGCTCGATTGGTCCAATGACGTCCATTCCCCAGGCGACGAACGGCCATGGTGAGCTTGGAGGTACCTTTATCATGTCTGCATGTATCTGGCAGCGATGGCATTTCCGGACATACTGGATGCAGTCTGTTTCCATAGTCATCCAAAAGTAACCAGCCCGGAGTATCTTCTTTGCTAAGACAAAACCGTTCATAAGCGGACCACAGGTCCCCGCATGAATTTCCTCTAGCACCTTGGATGCTTCCTTTGCGTCAACACATCTTAATAGTCCCAAATCAGAAGTCCTCCTATACAAGATTCCTCCGTTGTGAAAGAAGTTGTTGGACAATCTCCGAAGTGTGCGTTTCTGAGTATGACTGGCAAGCTCCGGGTACTCTCCTTTTGCCAAATATTCTTGATATCATGAAACCAAGGCTTTCCGTCTGCTTCCTCTTCAACATGGGCACAATAAGCTGGTTGATTATAAATTTTCACCGGAATGGTATCAATGAAATTCTTATCTGGATGCTGTATCATGGATGATAGGGTAGCCAATGCATCGGCGAACTCATTCTGGATTCTGGGAACATGTTGGAATCCGTCTTCGTGAACCTCTTTCTCAATTCCTGTACATGATGCAGATACGAGAGTTCCTTAGAATTCTCGGTTGCCCATTCTTCTCGTACGTGATGTATAAGTAAATCTGACTCTCCGATCACCAGCAGCTCTTGCACGTTCATGTCAATGGCCATTTTGAGCCCTAAGATGCAGGCTTCATATTTTGCCATATTGTTGGTGCAAGGGAACCTGATTTTAACGGACACTGGATAATGCTGACCGGTTTCTGCTACCAAGACCGCTCCTATGCCAACTCCTTTGAAGTTTGCTGCTCCATCGAAAAACATTCCCCAACCGTCATAGGATTCTGCAATGTCTTCTCCTATGAATGATACCTCTTCATCAGGAAAATACATTTTCAATGGTTCATATTCTCCATCCACGGGGTTTTCGGCAGGGTGGTCTGCCAGTGCCTGTCCCTTGACCGCCTTCTGAGTTACGTAGACAATGTCGAACTCACTCAACAGGATTTGCCACTTAGCTAGCTTGCCAGTGGGCATGGGCTTCTGAAAGATGTACTTCAAAGGATCCATCCTTGATATGAGGTACGTAGTATAGGCACAGAAGTAATGTCTCACCTTCTGAGCTACCCAAGTCAAAGCACAGCAAGTGCGTTCCAAAAGAGAATACCGGGCTTCGTATGGAGTGAACTTCTTGCTGAGATAATAAATGGCTTTTTCCTTTCTCCCCGTTTCATCATGTTGCCCCAAAATGTAGCCGAAAGCTTCATCTAACACTGCAAGGTAGAGCAATAAGGGTCTACCTGGCTCGGGCGGAACCAAGATTGGTGGTGTTGACAAGTAATCCTTGATTCTGTCGAAGGCCATTTGGCAGTCATCGGTCCATTTGGTGGCGGCGTCCTTCTTTAACATTTTAAAGATTGGCTCACAGATAACTATAGACTGCGCTATGAATCGGCTGATGTAGTTCAACCTTCCCAGGAAACTCATCACATCTTTCTTATTTTTCGGTGGTGGTAATTCTTGAATTGCTTTGACCTTTGATGGATCCAGTTCTATTCCTCGGTGGCTCACAATAAATCCAAGCAACTTCCCAGCAGGAACCCCAAATGCACACTTTGCGGGGTTTAGTTTTAGGTTGTACCTCCGCAGTTTGTTGAAAAACTTCCTCAGATCTTCTATGTGGTCACTGGCCTTCTTGGATTTGATGATAACATTATCCACATATACCTCTATCTCCTAGCGCATCATATGATGGAAAATGGTTGTCATGGCCCTCATGTAGGTGGCCCCTGCATTTTTCTGGACGAATGGCATCATCTTGTAACAATACACTCCCCATGGCATAATGAAAGCCGTTTTCTCAGCATCTTCCTCATCTATCCAAATATGATGATAACCAGCGAAGCAATCCACGAACACTGTAGCTCATGCTTGGTGCAATTGTCAATCAGGATGTGTATATTCAGCAAAGGGAAGTCGTCTTTTGGACTGGCCTGGTTGAGATCCCAGTAGTCGACACAGACTCTGACCTTCCCATCCTTCTTTGGTACTGGAACAATATTGGCTAACCATGTGGGGTACTCAACCACCCTGAGAACCTTAGCTTTTATCTGCTTGGTGACTTCTTCCTTGATTTTTAGACTCATATCAGGTTTGAGCTTTCTGAGCTTTTGCTTTACCGGTGGACACATTGGATCGGTTGGCAGTTTGTGAGCCACAATAGACGTACTCAGACCGGTTATGTCATCATACGACCAGGCGAATATGTCCTCATATTCCTTTATAAATTCTGTGTATTCTTTCTTCTCCGATGGCGATAGGTGAATGCTGATTCGTGTTTCCTTGACGTTTTCTGCATCTCCCAAGTTGACAATTTCGGTCTCGTCCAGGTTGTACTTAGGTCTATTCTCAAAGTTCTCAACTTCTTTGACAATCTCGTTAGGTATGTCATCTTCCTCTGAATCAATATCCGTTTGCTGCGTTGTCTCATTGCATGTCACAGTCATTGGTTCATCAAGATAAGTAATAGTAATGCTGTATTGGTAAAGTAAGGAGAGATAGCAATAAATATTAAATCATAGGAAAAATCATACATGCTTTTGATAAATTGAATAACTGTTTTGAACATCAAAGATCTTATTGCGGGAATTGAAAAATGCGAAAAGAAAATTATTTAGTAAATAAAATAGTGAATAATGCTTGTTTTAGCCTTGCTACCCCGAGGCTCGTCGCGCTCTGGTTGTCCTGATGGTCCAATTCTTGAGATGTGCCCCTCTAGATCTTGTGAAGTGAGATGATGATGCTAGAGTGCACGAACTAACCTTTTGGGAAGGGGAATAATAAAAACAAAAATAAAACAAAAGGTAATCAAGTCAGTGAGGATCATAAAAAGTATTGCAATATTTAAACACGTAGTGCAGGAATGTAAAGCGTGTCCTAATTTGGGAACCTCGTTGTGCCCGAGGTGGGCCTAGCGACATATAGACTTGGAGACTTTTAATTCAAAATGCTTCATTTCATAACGTAAGAACAGACGAATCCCAAAACGATGCTGAAATAACGATAAGAAATGAGTTACTATTGACACTTGGTCTTATTACATTTGGAAAACGAGTAAGCCTAAATCTATTTGGTCTCAGGAGGGCCTTCCTCAAGTTGAATGCTCTCATTGATCAAATCCTCTAGCTCGCGCAGAATCATTAGTAAGAACGCCTTCACCAGATGTCCTTCTTTGTTTCGCTCAGCGCTCTGGCAGTTGTTGACTCTTTTCCTCACTTTTCCCTCCAATTCTAACAGGCTGTATTCCAGATAATCTGGCTTTTCGCTAGTCTTGACGGCCCTTTCTTTTCATTCATTGATTTGGTCATCCGATGGAAGATTCCTCCACCAGTCTAGCAAGAGTGGGGGTATGTTAGCCATTCCAAAGTTGGGGACCTCGTGCCTCATTTTTTGCAAGACAAAAGGGTTAGACCTTACCCCTCACAAGACTCGACTATTTATACAATTTATGATCAACATGAAGCATTTAGTTCTCCAAATAAATGCACAGAACGTGGTGACGTCCGTTAGGGTTTAGGGAAACCCAGTGGACTTTTGGACAAGGCTATCTTAAAGGATCATTATGTGGACAACACAATTGATCCGGCTAGGTTTGACCATGATGCATGCACAATTTGAAAAGAGTAAGGTTTCTATGGGGTTTTAAACTGGTACCATTGAGCGGACAACTCAAGGGGAAAGGCTCGGAACTGTCGACTGCACCGCTGATCGACTAGTTTTACCGCAAATATGCCTTTCCGAATTTAGGGGGTAATGATATAGGAAGAGCGCAACCACTCATTATAAGCGTTGCTATAGTATTTCTTTTGGCGCGAGTGGAGTATGATGTTGAGCATGATTATGCAATAATTGAAAGCATGTTGACATGTATTTGCATATTAAGAAAGCGATAAATACAGCAGTTTTCATAATTTAAAGCAATAAAGGAAAGAAACAAAGGAGATACGTCAGTATTGCTTCTAAAGAAGAAATTAAATGCTTAAAGGAATTAAATAGATAATTGCGCATAGAGAGAGGTATAAATTCACAAGAATAATCTGAAATGGTAAAAGCCTAAAAAAAATCCCCAGGAGTCTCCGTGCTGTCGCGCCCCCTTTTTCTTTCGCGGAATCGGGTTTATGACATTTTGGTTGGGACAAGTCTTTCCTTTTAGGAATGGGGTTTTGCAGTTTTGACGCCACCTAACGATTTTAAGGTGCGTTAGAGCACCTATAGGGTTCAACTACAACTACGTTTGATAACCAGAGATAGGGTAAGGGCTTGAAATTATCCCAAGGGGAAGGAGTTAGGCACCCCTAACGATCCACTAGTGTGGTTCCCGGCCAGATAATTCTTTGTGAATTTGTGCAATTAACAAGTAAACAAACAAGGCTCAAATAAGAGGGAATTTTAAATACACAAGTGTTTGAAAATGATTAAATAATATAAAGTTTTGAAAGAGTTATAACTAAGCATGTTGATGAATGTAAATGGGGTCCTAGGTTTGTTTGTAATATGGATCACATCAATGCAATACCCGGTAATCACTCCTCAAAAGAGGGGCCACACGTGGTATTAGCGCACCGGTCATCATATCCATATCTACCCTTCCCACCCCGTAAAGGTATTTAAAGCGCGGATTGCTCTCGAACTCTATTGCGTGCTATTACACGTCCCATTCCTATAAATCTCGGAGGAATTTTAGGACTACTATTCTTATAAGAGGGAGGATCTAGGCCGACGCTTAGGCTTAAAGGTGAAAAGGCTAAGGCGACATACAAAAAACACGTAGGACTACATTCAAAGGGGAAACATGTATGCAATTAGAAGGCTCATACTATCCTCCGCAAATAATACATATAAATAGCACGACTCAAACACAGTTAAAGTCTGTATTTTAAAAATCCTAAGGTAGGGGATTTGAGTCAGAACCAGATTCATTATATAGCTCAGATAAGAAGTCCGAATCAGGCCTGCCTGCTGGTTGTAGTAGTTGCTAATTAAACAGAGGCGGATTAAATTTTATCATTATTATTACCTAAGGCTTGCCTAGGCGTAATAGTGATGTCCTAGGTGCATGATATCTATTGTTGATTAGGAGTGTAGTAAAACAGTAAACAATTCTAAACGAGTGATTTGGATCCTATAGGCATGCTTTCTAAACCGTATTGCTAAAAGGAGTAAGTTGTTTAAACTGATCCAGAATAGTACGAGTCAAACTGATCTTTTTTTTACTAAACTGGTTTTAGGTACTATAGGCATGCTCTCTATTATAGATGATTTTAATCTTATAGGCATGGTATCTATTTGCCATGCCTTTCCTCTCATTCTTCCCTCGTGTTTTCCATTGTTTGTTTCTTGCCTTTCCCTCTTTTCTTTGCCTTCCTCTCATTTTCCTCTCTTTTCCTTTCCTTCTTTTCTTTTGCCTTGGTTTTTCTTGTTCCTATTCTCTCCTTTCCTCAAAATTGTTTTTCCGCTCGTTTCTTTCTTTTCTCTTGCTCTCTTTTTGTTTTCTCTTATTTGCCCTTTTTATTTGGTGTCTTATTTTCTTTTCCTCCTTGTTTTCTTTCCCTCTTTGTTTTTCTTTCCTTTCTCGTTTTTTTTCACATTTTTTTTATTTTGTTACGGTCGAATCCTATGGAGATTGCCTACGTATCACGACCCCGCGTGAATCAGACCAAGCGTAGTTCTTGCAAATAAATGCAAAAATAAATGCAAGAAATAAAGAAATAATTTTTCGGGAATTTTTCAAATTTTCATTAATAACAACTGCGATTACAAAGCTACCAAACTATTTGTTGTTCTTTTCCTCAAAATGGATAGTAAAAAACTAGACTCAAAAGCAGAAATACAGACTCGATTATCTAGGAATACATCAAAGCTTCAAATCCTGGGGCCCGCGGGGCATCTCTCGGCATCACCGCGGGCCTGCGTGCGAGACCCTTTTGCAACTGATCCAAATCGTTCATGACCTGGCGAACGAATATCATCACGGAAGCAAAGAACGTGGTACGACCCATCCGCTCACCAGCTTGGCACTTCATGACAATGTAGTTGGCAATGTTTCTGATTCTTTCCCTGATTTGGCCCTTTTCTTGGAGTAGCCGACTTATCTGTTGGGTACGAGCCTCTAGTACCTGAGAATCCTGGAGGTGAAGGTCTTGTAACAATTTTATTCCTTTTCCATCTCAGCGATTAACCCATAACACTGTTCTCTCTCGGCCC
>NW_017671351.1:0-131567 GCF_001879085.1 Nicotiana attenuata | reverse complement strand
ACGAACGATAGGGGGTGAGTTGGTGGTCGAGGCAGTTGGGAGTTTGTTTTGGGTGGTGGAGGTGGTGGTGTTTGAGTAGGTGGTTCCGTAGTACTGCTGTTAAGTAGGGAAAGCCGGAGATGAGTTCACTGTGGGAGGATCTTGAGGCTGAGCTAGTGGTGGGAGGTAGGTGGGGTTAGCAGGATAGGCTGGTGGTGGATGTCCCTTTGACCAGGCCTGGTATATCTCGGCCATTTGTTGCTTCAGTTTATACATCTCCTCCTTCATTGCATTAACGTCCACTACTTCCTCCTCCCTAGATGGGTCGACAATGCTTGCTTCCAATTCCTGGTTGACCATGTTTGACTTATCCTTAGAGCGGGTGTTGTAGGGATGGGTTGCCAGAATGCCAGTCAACTTAACCACTTGCCTGAACTCATCAACAACAACTTTGTTAGCGGTTAGGGCATTAACAGATAGATAACCGCACATTGAGGAGTGAATGCACCTAAGCAGTTAACTATTTCTATTATGCCTTTGCTCAGTCACATGCGTCATCCCGGCTTTCCAATTCCTTTACTTGCCAATTGCAAACTTTCTCTTCTCCTTTCTTTTTTTCCTTTTTCTCCTTGGTTTTCCTTGTTCCTAACCGCTCTTTTCCTCAAAATCATTTTTCCACTCTTTTTCCTGCTCTCTTTGTTTTGCTTTCCCTCTTTTGTTTTTTCTGTCCTTTCTCATGTTTTCACCCTTTTTATTATTATTACGGTCGAATCCTATGGAGATTGCCTAAGTATCACGACCCCGCGTGAATCAGACCAAGCGTAGTTCTTGCAAATAAATGCGAAAAATAAATGCAAGAAATAAAGAAACAATTTTTCGGTAAATTTTCAAATTTTCATTAATAACAACGATTACAAAGCTACCAAACTATTTGTTGTTCTTTTTCTCAAAAAAAAGTAAGTACAAAAACCAGACTCAAAAGCAGAAATACAGACTCGATTATCTAGGAATACATCAAAGCTTCAAATCCTGGGGCCCGCAGGGCATCCCTCGGCATCGCCGCGGGCCTGCGTGCGAGACCCTTTTGCAACTGATCCAGATCATTCATGACCTGGCGAACGAATATCATCACGGAAGCAAAGAACGTGGTACGACCCATCCGCTCACCGGCCTGGCACTTCATGACAATGTAGTTGGCAATGTTTCTGATTCTTTCCCTGATTTGGCCCTTTTCTTGGAGTAGCCGACTTATCTGTTGGGTACGAGCCTCTAGTACCTGAGAATCTTGGAGGTGAGGGTCTTGTAACAATTTTATTTCCTTTTCCATCTCAGCGATTAACCCATAACACTGTTCTCTCTCGGCCCGAAATTCTTTGTCCTGCCGAGCTGCCTTTTCATTTTTCTTTTCATGTTAGCAATGGTTCCCTCATAGTTCTTATTCATTCGTTGTACAAACTGGGCCCTTTCCTCGGTCTTCTTTGCCCATTGTGCCCGAAGTTTTGCCACGTTTCCCTCGGATTTTTCTAGTTCCTCCTGACATTCCAAAACTTGTTTCTTCAAACCTTTTATCAATCTCTCGTCGGATAGACTTCTTTCCCGATTCCTGGCATCTATTTTCATTTGCTGAATTTGGGCTTTGAGAGCTTCATTCTCCTGGGCCAATTTCTTCTTATGACCTTCGTCGGCTGCGGCTTGCAAGGTGTTTTCAAACCAGAGCTCCTGAACCTGTTTTTCTAATGCTCCTATTCGGGCCCTATACTCATTTTCCTTAGCTAACCAATCCCACTGCACCTGAGCCTCGTTAGTGAATTGTTGCATATGTGGCCTTTTGGCGGGTCTCTCGGGAATTTGAAATCTCTTACCAAACCAGACCAAGTATTTGGGATCTACCTCACCTCTAGCTCGGTCTTGTACTATAGTCTTGGGTTCAAGGTACCTGCACTCGTTCCATATCTTTCGAATTCTGCCTTCAGGGAATGCAGCTTTCGGGCCTAACTCGACGACTTGCTCGCTCAGGTCTTCATCGTTGTGCACTATCTGGAATCTTTCAAGTTGCCGCAAAACTCGGTAAGGAGCATAAGGCTGTATGCTTCGAATACCCATCAAAAGAATGTAAGAGACCTCTGCTGATGTGTATACAGCTTCAGTAGCAGGGAGCCATCCATAAGCCCATTCAACTTTATCTGCGGTCAAGGATCTTAAGCATGACGACCAAGCCTCAGTACTCTCAGGGAATTCAATACCTGTCACCCAGGTCTCAAATTCTGCAATACAACTCACTCCAGTTAAACCGTAGTTCATATAGCCTGTGCGGTGACAGAGGTGTTCCTGTATCCACAATTGTAAGAGCAAATTGCAACCTTGAAAGAATTTCTCCCCTTCCCGACATTTGGTCAAAGCTCGGTACATTTCTGCTACAATCAAGGGAACCACCGTGCTAGTAGTTTTTTTCATGGCAACATCTAGCATCCCTACCAAGCCAAGGTCTATGTGACCGTCCTTTCTTGGACAAACTACCACTCCCAAAAAGGCCACCATGAAGGCTAATCCCCGTCGGGCTTCCCATTTGTCTTTATTTCCAGCATGTGTCAATCCTGTGTTGGGTTCCTCGAAACTTTTGGAGTTACCATACCGGTGATATAAGAAATGCAATGTACAACACCCTTCCGCCAGATACGAGTCTTGAATATCCCGGCTAATGTTCAACAGATCCAAGAACCTATGAAGGGTTACCAGTCGTGGGGCCAATGGGTATCTACCTCGGAGGTTCCCGTTGAGACCGGCGTATCCGGCAATCTCTTCTAATGTAGGTGTGAGTTCAAAATCTGAAAACCGGAATACGTTATGGGTCGGATCCCAGAATGGTATCAATGCCTCAATAATATCTTTCCTTGGTTTGATGTTTAGCAAATCAACGAGACCACCCAAACTTTTGACCACGGTATCTCTGCTTCCTTTTCCCAAATCATGCAACCACATGTGAAGTTTCAAAGGGATCTCGCTCAGGACTGAGAAGGTTTCGATGTTACTTGAATCCATCCTGCACATTTATTAGGGGATTTTAATGACTTATTTTGAAAAATGGCTATTTGTGCAAAAATTCTTTATTTAGAAAACAGGCCTTGGATTTGCAAATACGGCCTTTCAGCACTTCTGGGAGGAAGATTTTAAGGCTGTGCCCGCGAACTATGTAAAAATGACTCAGGGTGGCTGTTCTTGCAAAAACGGCCTTCCGGCATCCTTTTAGGGATATTCGGCTTATTTTAGACAAGAATGGCATCACCCGACTGATTTATGACGAAAATTAAAATTTTGACATTTTTGGCTATTTTTGCAAAAGGGAGGTTGGACCCGATGAGGGTTGCCTACGTATCTCACATCCGGTGAGAATCAAACCGGCGTAGTTCGGACAAATAAACCTAACTATTTTTAAAAATCGGACTCTTTTGTTTTTGTTGGCAAACACACTATTTCTGTAAGCAAAATTCATTTTTCATGTTTTCTTTTCAGTGGCAAATAAACAAACAAAACTCTTTTTTTTTTCAAAACAAACTAAAACAAACTAAAAAAAACAAACTACTTTTCTTCTTTTTCTTTCATTTCCTCAAAAATCCGGCAGCATTTCGGCACTACTTGGATATTAGTTTTTCACAACAAGTGGTCACCCTCACTTAGTCCTGACACTGCTTATTTTCATAATTCACTCATTTAGACAAGCCGGTCAACATGCAAAGCCGAGCAAATAAATGCGCAAGTAGCACGTAAGATGCATCAGGATGGTCCATTATTTCAGGTCACCTGTCCTAGACGGACCCAACCCCTGTGTTGAGTCCCCTAAGTCAAATGCACATGATGCAAACAAGCGTCCTACTAGGGATCCGGCATGAGGTTTTGTTCTTCTAGGTTTTAAACCCTAAGTTTATTGGTCTAGACCTGGCTTACCCGAACGGACAACTCGGGCCGAGGGGGAGGCAGCGTACCGGGGATACAGAAGCTCCGCCGGCTTTGCAACTTATCCAAACCTCGTTCTAAATGGGAAAAGACTCTAAACAGAAGAGAAGCTACACGAAGTGCACCCTTCTCCATGATGTAGAAGACTAAGAAAGAGGAAGGGATTCGCGACAGTTTGTATAAAATTCAACAAATATCAAAGCGGTAAAACATTTAGCACATAGCATGAAACATGTAAGAAAATCAGATAAAGCCAAATATAACAATTTAACTGAGCTCGAATTCTTGAACCCTGAATCGAAATTCTGGGTTCTGTCCCCAGCAGAGTCGCCAGAGCTGTCACACCTCCTTTTTCTTACTACACCCCGTGAAGAGTATAGTAAAAGGAGTTTTTCCAATTAAAGGACAATCGAAACGGGATTCATTTTATTAAGAGATTTAGAGTCACCACTTGAGAGATTTTATGGTGTCCCAAGTCACCGGTTTGAATCCCGAATCGAGGAAAGGGTTGACTCTGTATTACAGTCCGCGAACCAGAAATCCGTGTAAGGAATTCTGTTAACCCGGGAGAAGGTGTTAGGCATTCCCGAGTTCCGTGGTTCTAGCACGGTCGCTCAACTGCTATATTTGGCTAAAGTCTGATTTTAATACATGTTATCCTATTGCAATTTCAGAATTGTTTAACCGCTTCTAATTAATTTTTATGAAAGTGAACGCCGTTTAAGAGCGTGTTTTTGGATCACGTCACATGAAATGCACCCGGATCCTTGACACCTCTTATACAACGTTTTGGGATTTGGATTTGGGTCGCATGAAATGCACACCCATAGTTAAGAAGGTAAAATTATTAAAAAGCGCGCCTAAAGTGACTAGCGTCTTGTTAACTTTGCGGGAGGCCATGAAAATTCGCTAAATGGCACGTCCCGAATTTCTAAAGATTTTAAAATAAACTAGTTAGTGAGGGCCACGCAATTTATGAATTTTATTTGGCGTGGCGCACCTCTATTTATTTTTTAAAAGGATATCCTAAAGAGGAACTAATATTATCTATTAAGGATTGTCTCAAAAAAAAAACTTAACTGATTGGCATTATTAATAACTACTATTAAAAGCATTCAAAGTATTCGGGCCTCAAGATCAAGTCAAAACTTAAACAAGAGGAAAAACCTCTTAATTCAAATTTGCTACTTAACTTGGAAGGCCCAAAACTTGCATTACAAATTTAAAACAGGGGCTTGAATAAGGTCTTCAGTACATTGGGCTTCAAAAGTGGCCCAAAAGAATGAGAATCCATTCAGCCTTATACGAGGCTGCCCAGCGCTGGGCCTCAACTGGCAAGCTGCCCAAAATTTGGGCCTTTGGGAACAGGCCTGGCAATCCATTATTTGCCCTTCCTTGATCCATAATCGAACCCCAAACCCAAACACTTGACTACAACTGGATTCAAAACATTGAACACATTTCGCAACTAGGCTCAACAATTTGTCCCAAATGAACAATTTAGATTCATGAAATCAAACAACTGCTGATCTTAAAGTTAAATTTCATTTTCTAGATCATGCTTAAGCTAATGCGTTACTTCAAGTATTTAATGAATTCAACGATTCAAATAAAGTGACTAACAATTACACTAAAACATCAGCCTAAAACAAAGCTTAAATTAATGAGATGCTGGTTCCCTGTTCTCAAAGTCAAGCTACTGAACTTAACAAGTGAGACATAGAATCATTTTGCACATTTATTGGATCCAACTTAACGTCAACGCTGAAAACCAACATTAATCCCAAATCTAACTTCATGCCCACGTTATATACTAACTTTAACCATTCAACTAATCATAACACTAATACTACTACATTTAACACGATAACTGGCCTTGAAGCAGAAATTTAGACTAACACTACTAGATAGGAGACTAATACTATGCTGAAAATAGTCCAAACAGTCCAGTTACACTCAATCCAACAGTCCTTTAATACACATAATGCACTGTTCGAATAACTTGATTATTCTGAGCATCTAAATTAAGTAAAACAGTAGGCAATTTACGAGAAGAAAAACAGGTTGTAATTCATCATTTATTTTCCAAATTGGTTACACATGTTGATCTGATCTTCACATAGCACTTGAGGCCAAAGGAATACCTGGAATTTGAATAGAAATAAGAAAATGAGGGTCAGCCAGGCAGTAGCAACGATGAGCAGCAACAAACTCAATTTAAAACCCAGCAAATAATAACAAATGACCCAGGAATTGATTTTAGATGTGTAGCACCAGTAAAACGCCCAAAACTAAGCTTGAATGACCCAAAATAAACTCGAAATAAACCCAGGAGTCTCTGAAGCTTCGATTACCCAAATTACAAGGGAACTTAAGCCATTTTCGACTTTGGACAAGCTGAAGATTTAATTGAGAAAACTGGAACTTCAAAATCACCCTAAAAAGTTCAATGCAATAGTGATATTGGATTTTGTTGCTTCAAAATTTCAGAGCCTTTTTTTCAGTGTTCTTCAATGCTGGGAATCCTTTTGAATTTCAGATCTATTTCTCCCCTTTTCAGAATGTTCAAAGCTGCCTTTCAAGGCAAGAAAACATGCCTTTATAGGCAAGGCAAATAGGGCAGCCTTCTGTTTCATTTTTTACACCCCACCCCCTTTTAATTTTCATTTTTTGCTTAGGTGACCCCTAATTATTGACTTGCTACCCAAGTTAAACCACCCAAGAGTATGAAATTCTCCTGAAACCCCTACTAGAAACTTCTGAAATCAGTTACCAAAGATTCTTTAAGTTGAATTACCCAATATACCCCCTAAACTCCTAAAATTACCTTACACTTAAATGGGCTATGGGTCAAATTGACCCTCGGGTTGAATCCTTTAAGCAACCAGCCCAACATTGGGCTCAAGGGTATACCCCTCGAACCCAAAACAATCAAATGAACCCAAACTTTGAATTAAAACAATGAAATCAACAAAAGCAGAAGCAATTTTGGGCAAAATTTCTACCAATTCCAATTGATGCACTTAATGAAATTCTAAAAAAATTATTAACAAATTCTTAATTACTTAAAGAAAGGAAAATTAATTAAAAACTACTGTGTATGTAATTAACACTACGAATTTTAGAGAAATAAAAGTTTCAAAGGCAGAGGAAGGAATAATTAATACTGGAAAATCAAAAACATAAAAAAGAAAAGACAGAAAATAAACTAATCAAAGGAAAAAATAAAAAAGAAATACCTACATGGCTTCAAACACCTAGAGACATGAACCTGAATCTTCGATTTACTCGGATTTTTGGTGGACTATGATATTAACCGTGTGATCTTGAAAAGAACACACGACTAACATCACAATACGCCTAAATCTTTAACAAAGCTAGAGCCCGAAATTTTGAAATTAAGGTTCAATCCTTCGATCTAAAATTCGAAGGATTTGGGAGCGATTTGAGGGAAGTGGAGTTGGTATTTGGAATGAGAGGAGGCTGGGGAATTTAGGGTGTAAATTTGAGGCTGGTCAGAGGTGGCGCTGCCACCGGAGAAAATTGTGGCGGCGCTAGGGTTTTGAAGATTCTTGGGGTTCCAGTGAGATTCAAGAAGAACTGATGGTGTCATGGGCATGAGGGAGGTGAAGTGGTGAATTGGTGTAATTTTGACGGCGATTGGAGGCTCGCCGCCGCCGTGGGCGATTTCCGGCGGCGGCAGACGGCGGAGACGATGGAGGGGGCTGTGGCGGCTAGGGTTTTGGGAAAGGGGTTCGTGAAAGAGGAGACGAGGGGGTAGGGGGGTCGGGGTTTGGACAATTTTATACCAAGTGACACCCACTTCCCAACCGTTGGATCAAGAGACCTCGACGGCTGGGATGGGTCTTCAATGAAACGGCGTCGTTTGGGCATCAAGAGGGACTGATTGGTTTGGACCTGGTTTTTGGGCAGATTTTCGGAGAATGAGTTTTTTGGGCCTGGTTGGGTCATGGGTGCTAGATGACTTGGGCTTGGAAAAATGAATAAAGAAGCCCAAAAATCTGAATCTCTTTTTTTTTTCTTTTCTTTTAAAATTAAAACTAAAAACCAAAATTAACTCTAAAAAAAAACTAAATTAACCTACCCAATTATATTAAGCTCTATTTAATAATCAACACTATTAATTAAATACCCATTCAAAAGGAAAACTAAACAAAATTCAAAGCTAAAATCAAACCAATTTTTGTGATTTTTGTAATTTTGTAAAACCCTAATTACTAATTAATCTAAAATATGTAAAACTAAGTCCTAAATGTGCATGCAACGTATTTTTTGTATTTTCCGTTGATTAAAATAAAGTAAACATGCACAGACAATGTGCAAACAATAAATGGAAAATGTCACAAAAATCCATAAAATTGCAAACGCTGAAAGAAATTATTTTGTTTTGAATTTCTGGGAGTAGTTCATATAGGGCAAAAATCACGTGCTCACAGCCCCAATTCTTGAGCCTGCACTACAGACTAAATGCATCACTGAACCACCTACATCAGAACACCCTGCATACATATCCCCCATCATAGCCAACCCTTCCCTCTCCCAACCTCTACTATCCCATAACAACTCAAACCACAGATGGAAATGAGTCAGAACCAACCAATGATAATACCTCCTCACCACATACCTATAATACCACCCATGTCCCTACCTAACCTCTCAAAGGTATGCAACAGATACACCCAATTGAGATGGTACTTGAGGGATGGCCACTCAATAGGTACTCCAATCAGGAAGATGAATACAAGTCAATCCAATCTGAAGATGAAATGTGTGTTGATCAGGATGATGATATTGTGCTATCTGATGATGATCCTGAGGAAGAACACTGTGATCTCTTAATTGCTGCAGTAAATGGAAGGCCAAATATTAGTCAGGATAATGCTACACCAACTAGAGTTCCAGCCAGAATGAAGCTTTCACCTAGGCTAACCAGAAGCAAAGCTGCTAGAAGTAGCAGTGTTCCACCAACTCACAAATCCTCCTCCTCTTTCCAATGATTAGTACAATCAATATGGAATGCAAGAGGCATCAGAACCTCTGGAGCCATTGAAAGACTCAGAATTCTGAAACAACTTCACAACCTTTCTTTCATAGCTGTCCTGGAACCCTTCTTGGATAGCAGCCACCTTAACCACTATAAAACCCAGCTCAACATGCAAAATGCAGCTTCAAATGTTAATAACAAGATATGGGTCTTCTGGGACCAGGACTGCACAGCCATAGTTCTAGACCATGATGAGCAACAGTTGACAATTGAAATAAGGCACACTGAAGCAGGGGATCAATTCCACATTACTGTTGTGTATTCAAAATGTAAGCCTATCATGAGGAGACCACTGTTGCGGCCAAACGCACACGCAAGTATACGCAGCCGTCAAGTAATAAAGTGACTAAAAGTCGGATGTCGAACCCACGAGGACTTATGATCAACTATTAACTAAATTAGACTATCCTAATTATCTATACAAGAATTAAACCAAGAAGTATTTGATTCTAAACTAATTAAAATAAATAAAAACAAATAATGAACTTTGGACAGAGAAAGAGCAGATTTTTATGATATCAATGTAATGAAAACGATCTAGGGTTATGGGCTATCTAACATTCCTATTGTATTCTTCAATTGAATTAACTAACTAATTTATCTAGTTTATTGGTTGATAGGATTAATATTGCTCATAAGAATCTGTCGAGTTCTTACTCGCCTATTCAAGCTAACCTAACTCCTATATGTCTATGGAATTAGAATCAACAAGAACGCATTTATAATTCCTGTAAATCAACCAAGCAAGGCAATTAGGTATATGTCTATCCTAACCGCGAATCCGTTCCCCGAGGCCCAGGTTCAAGAACTTGCTCTACTCAATCCTATATGCAATCTAGAATTCCCACTTTCGAGTTCAACTCTAGATTCGTAGATAGTATTCAATTGGTGATCAAGCAATCAAATAATTAAGTGCAAGATTGAATAAATAAACCAATATGATAAATCAAGAAATCAAAATCAATATCCGAATAACAATAGTCATGAAAGAACCACAACCCTAGAACGTGAAGTTTAGCTCCACATAGACATTGTAGCAAAACAACAAATCATACAAAGAAACATAAAAAGACTAAGTTGGTGGAAAAAAAGATGAAACCCGGCCTCCACGGCGACTCTGTGCTTGTGTTTTCCTCTAAAAAACGTCCTCCTCCCTCAAAATACCTTTTTTTATGTATATATACCAAGTAGGGTTGGGCCCAAACAATTATACCTTCTCCAATGTGAAAAAGGACATTTTTCCCGGGTGACTAGCGCGAGCTCGCGCATCCTTCGCGCATGACTTCGTGCATATTCCTTGACATTCTGCCTCCAGCTCCTTAACTAGCGCGACTTCGCGCTAACCTCGCGCTAGAGTTCGCGCATTTTTAACCCTGTTCCGTTTCGAATTTGGAAAAATGTAAAACATGAAAGTTGTAGATCTTTGAGTTAGCTTTCCAATCATATATTATGGAGAAAAATGGAGTTCTGAGCAAAAAGTTATATCTATTTTATTAGACAGTGCGCAATATGCCTACTGGAGTCTTTGTTCGCTCTAACAATCATCCGTTGACCCCCAAACACGATCCCGGCTTAATTCCTTGATCTTTTACTCAAACTTTAAAGCTCCAAATCACTTTAATTCATTCCATAACATTTACAAAGCTCAGAATCACTCCTACAAGGCATAAAACACACCTTTAGTGCAAGACACTAGTGATTAAAGCGCAAACTCAATTAAAGTGCAGTAAATTAGAGTGTAATAAGCGACTAAAATACGTAATTATAGCCTATCATCAACACCCCACACTTAAACGTTGCTCGTCCTCGAGTCAACCAATACTTTACTCTGTCTTTGAGCACTTAACATCTTAACACATTTGGAGCACACTACACCAATGACCATGGTTGATAGCAACAATTAAACTCTAACATATGCAACAATTCCCTTTTACTCATACTATTCTTATAAATTATTTACAACAAAGACAACATGCTCACAACAATCCTAGCCTCAAAAATCGACTCAATGTCACAATGCACTCTTGGCTTGAACATCCAACGTCGTAGAGAAGTCTAATAACGTTACATATCCCTCATGAAACAATGTGCCCTCACAACCAAGGCAAGAGAGTAAGTTGAATCCACACATTCGAATCTCATGATCAAATATATTTTAAGGACTCATATATATCAAAGAAAATATCGCTCACCCTCACAAAAGAAGTCACATGCATGTAATTGGTACCATAGGCTTGCCCTTAATGTACATCTCTACTAATGTAGGCTCACTCGATCTAAAATCAATTAGGTCTTTTTCATGGTTGTAATGTGGGCTAAGGGACGGGTAGGATATATTTAGGAATAGTGACTAACCCTCCTAAGCACTTTAACACATCACACAATCAACTTTAAGCATAAATTCTTCAATCCACTTCACTTTCACAAACAATATCACCCCAATAATGCTCCCTTCTTCTTTAAGCACTACATTAATTCATACCCACTAGCAAGAACAAGACAACAATTTATTCATCTCTATTTTTTTTTCAATTTCCACTAGTGGTGTATTATTTTAAAAAACAAGTGCATCTTTCTTCCTTTTATTGGTTCCACTCAAAAGTCACCCCACACTTAGTTCCTTCTTACTTCTTTTAGCGCTCATCTCATGATTAGAGTGCTTTAAGAGGAAAATGGATCAAAATAATGCCAATTAAGAACAAAAAGGGTGTAGGCTTGTAATGTGGGTGCCAAATAAAAGTCTACGGGCTCAAAAGGGTTAACTAGGGACAAATTTTATTTGTGATAAGCAATTAAGCTCAAAAAGGTCAAAGAAAGCCTAAAATCATTTTTCAAACCGAGCATCACCTAAAATTTCGCTTCGACTCACAAACCGGGCAAGTTCTAGACACAAGTAACATAGACTACACAAAAATCTCACCACACATGGCACATGACTCACTAAATGACAATCCCATTCCAACTCTCAACAAATTTGAGTATTCACAAAGCCACGAGATATTAAGCATTAAGCACAAAGTGAACATAAGTCAAGAAAATGAGACATAGGCGCCATAAAACATGCTATCCAAGTAAGCAAGGCATCATCAATAAATTCAAATCATAGGGAAGATACTACACATGCCAAAGCCTAAATATGCTACTATCAAACAAGTCAAGGGCGCCTAGGTTTATCTCATCTTTCTTCCTCCATTTTATTCCCTAAACTACTCTAAAAGAAAAAAACTACCTACACCCGGTTCAAACAAAACCCTTGGAAAAGAACCGCGGCACAAAGAAAAACCAAGGGGCAATTGCTACACTATCTACAAAGAAAATCTTTTTGTCCTTTCTCTTTAGACTTACATCCCTCAAGAAAACTGTCTAGGAGATCCATCGTCGGGAAAAGTCTAATTTTTTCTTTTTCGTTTTTCTAAGAAAAAATATTCAATTAAACTAACACAAATGAAATAGCATAGAAAGTCACTCATACAATCTCCTCACCCCACACTTAAAATTGTGCAATGTCCTCAATGCACACTATAAATAATAAGAGGGTAAAAGAGACTCCCTGGTAGGCAAAAGGCCGAAGCATTAGCAGCTCACGGGATACTCAGACTTCTCCCAGGTACAGTCCTTTGTGCGGGAACCCCACACTCAGTTTCAAACACATGCTCGCTTTTGCACTCGCCTATTAGCTTTGACTCCATGCTCTTACTCCTACAAAATACAAAAATAATACTACAAAAAAGATAATACAATAAAATAATGTAACACAATAAAATATAAAAAAAAAGTAAACAAAAAAAATGGAATTGGGTTGCCTCCCAACAAGCGCTTGATTTAACGTCGCGGCATGACGCCATCACTTTCACCACTTTTCCTTCCACTTTGAGGATATAAATTGCGCCCCCAATTTTGCATCAATTTTTCTGTCACGTTCATGAGGCGGTGGTGTGAAAATAAATGAACCAAGCAATAGATATCGCATCTTGAACTTCTTGGCCCTTAAGTGAGGAATGTCGTTTTGTCTCCTTGGCATTGCAAATTTCAGAATATAAACACTTCGTTCCTCATCCATTGACTCCTCTATATGCTCGAATGGATCAATTCCCATGTCACCAACCAAACATAATGTTGAAAAATATTTAGAATGAGGTCCAATACGCTCTAACTCCAAAATTGTATTATTTTTGACATCCTCAATTTCGCACTCTTCGTCAACCTTGGCATCATTAATAATATTTTGGTCTAATAATTGGTATTCTCGTTTTAGCTCCTCAATTTAGTCTAGAAGATCTTTTTCAGCTTCACATAACTTATCACTAAATTGTTGGGCGTTACATGCATCAACCTTTGCACTCATATCTGCATCTAAGTCGTGAATAGCAGTGCCAAATTTCTCGATCTCTTGTCCCAGTTTAGCTCTTCCTTCAATTAGGTCTTGTATCCCATCTGTAATTTTCTCACGTTGAGCCTCATATATTTCCAATCTTTCAGCTTGTTCCACCAGCCAAGTTGGACTCAAAATCTCCTCTTTTTCAAAATTTTCTTCTTGTTGGTGCTCGCTCTCTTCATTTAATTCTTCCATACTGGCCTTCATTCTTGTGATTTTTGCCCTCATTCTTTTCGTATCTTTTCTAAGTTCATCATGTTGCTATGCTACTTGCCTTAGAATATCCCTAAAATATGCATCACGTTCCATATCATGTACTTCATTGCCCCTATCAAACTCACAAACATTATAAGAAAGATCATAATAAGAGCTCTGAGAAGGATAATAAGAATTAGGACAACCATCCCAATGGTCATCTTGACCACCACATATATGACAAATATTCCACTCAAAGGATTGAGATTGTGCGCACAACTCGCTCCCGGGAACATTCTGACAATTTTTCCACCAGTGAGGTCCTCCACAATATGGACAAGGATCATCATAATAAGAATAACAAATATTCGACCAATTCTCATTCCAAGAAGCCATGTCAACAAAGATAATAAAATATTAAACTAAGATAATAATAAAAAGAAACTTGAATGGACAAAAAGTAAAAATCTAACCTAGTAGACTAGTTAATTTCTAAGTCCCCGGCAACGGCATCAAAAACTTGTTGCGGCCAAATGCACACGCAAGTATACGCGGTCGTCAAGTAATAAAGTGACTAAAAGTCGGATGTCGATCCCACGAGGACTTGTGATTAACTATTAACTAAATTAGACTATCCTGATTTTCTAAATAAGAATTAAACCTAGAAGTAATTGATTCTAAACTAATTAAATAAAGAATATAAATAATGAACTTTAAATAGAGGAAGATCAGATTTTTATGATATCAATGTAATGAAAACGATCTAGGATTATGGGCTATCTAACATTCCTATTGTATTCTTCAATTGAATTAACTAACTAATTTATCTAGTTTATTGGTTGACAGGGTTAATATTGCTCATAAGAATCTGTCGAGTTCTTACTCGCCTATTCAAGCTAACCTAACTCCTATATGTCCATGGAATTAGAATCAACAAGAACGCATTTATAATTCCTGTAAATCAACCAAGCAAGGCAATTAGGTATATGTCTATCCTAACCGCGAATTCGTTCCCCGAGGCCCAGGTTCAAGAACTTGCTCTACTCAATCCTATATGCAATCTAGAATTCCCACTTTCGAGTTCAACTCTAGATTCGTAGATAGTATTCAATTGGTGATCAAGCAATCAAATAATTAAGTGCAAGACTGAATAAATAAACCAATATGATAAATCAAGAAATCAAAATCAATATCCGAATAACAATAGTCATGAAAGAACCACAACCCTAGAACGTGAAGTTTAGCTCCACATAGACATGGTAGAAAAATAACAAATCATACAAAGAAACATAAAAAGACTCAGTTGGTGGAAGAAAAGATGAAACCCGGCCTCCACGGCGGCTCTGTGCTTGTGTTTTCCTCTCAAAAACGTCCTCCTCCCTCAAAATACCGTTTTTCTATGTATATACACCAAGTAGGGTTGGGCCCAAACAATTATACCTTCTCCAATGTGAAAAAGGACACTTTTCCCGGGTGACTAGCGCGAGCTCGCGCATCCTTCGCGCATGACTTCGCGCATATTCCTTGACATTCTGCCTCCAGCTCCTTAACTAGCGCGACTTCGCGCTAACCTCGCACTAGAGTTCGCGCAGTTTTCACCCTGTTCCCTTCTGAATGTGGAACAACGTAAAACATGAAAGTTGTAGACCTTTGAGATAGCTTTCCAACCATATTTTGTGGAGCTGAAATGGAGTTCTGAGCAAAGAGTTATATCTATTACTAGACAGTGCGCAATATGCCTACTGGAGTCTTCGTTCGCTCTAACTATCATCCGTTGACCCCCAAACACGATCCCGGCTTAATTCCTTGATCTTTTACTCAAACGTTAAAGCTCCAAATCACTTGAATTCATTCCATAACATTTACAAAGCTCGGAATCACTCCTACAAGGCATAAAATACACCATTAGTGCAAGAAACTAGCGACTAAAGCGCAAACTAAATTAAAGTGCAGTAAATTAGAGTGTAATAAGCGACTAAAATATGTAATTATAGCCTACCATCAACCACTTTGGGAAACTCTCAGATTAAAATCTTCCCAATGCAATGTGCCTTGGTGTGTAATTGGAGATTTTAATGTTATTGCTTCTATGAAGAGAAAATAGGAGGCATTCCCTACCAACTCAACAAAAGCATGGAGTTTCTGAGCATGATTGAGGATTGTGGTCTAACTGACCTTGGTTACTATGGCCCCGGATATACTTAGTCAAATGGTAGAGGTCCATGCTCCATTGTTTGGAAAATATTGGATAGAGGGTTAGTCAATGACAAATGGCTAGTTTCTTTCCCTGCAACTACTATCTCTCACATGGCATCTGCAGGCTCTGATCATTCCCCTCTTCATATGGAAATGAATGTAAGGCCTGACACTACCAAAAAATACTTCAAGTTCCTGAACTGCTGGACTCAGAATGCCACCTTTCTGCCTCTGGTTCAACAAATCTGGGAGAGCCCAGTACTGGGTAATGCCATGAGAGTTTTCCATCTGAAAATTAAGGCTCTGTGTAGTGCTATGAGCAAGTGGTCAAGACAAGAATATGGAGACATTTTTAAGCAGACCAAAGAATATGAAGGAAAAATGAAGAGAGCAGAAGAAGCATGGATTCAATCCAATAAGGAAGAAGACAGAGCTGCCCTCAATGAGATCAATGCCCAGTACATCAAACACCTAAAGGTGGAGGAGTCAGTCCTCAAACAAACGACCCAACTGCAGTGGTTCAAAGATGGAGATGCCAACACCAGGTATTTCCACAGTCTGATCAGAGGAAGAAGAAGAAAGTTGTACATTCACAAAATAAAGAATGAGGAGGGTTAGTGGATATAAGGTGATGAATCTATTGGACAGGCAGCCTGTGATCACTTTGAAAACCTATTTACTGATCCTGGGGGTGTTATCAGGGAAGACCTAATCTCTTGTATTCCTACAATGGTCACACCTGAAGACAATGAATTGCTTGCCACACAGCCTACATTGGAGGAACTCAAACAAGTGGTGTTTTCAATGTACCCCACCAGTGCTGCAGGTCCAGATGGGCTAAATGGTAAAGTTTTCCATCACTGCTGGGAAATCATCAAAGATGACCTTTTCAAGGTTGTCCTTGCCTTTTTTTGTGGCAACTCTATGCCTAGACACATGACCCAAGCCTGCCTTGTTCTACTCCCCAAAGTTGAATTCCCCAACTCCCTGAGTGAATTTAGGCCAATTAGCTTGAGTAACTTCATAAACAAAATCATATCCAAACTTAGGGGTGTTACAATTAAAAATTACGAAAAATACGAATACAAACCGAAACCAGAACCAAACCGAACCTAAAAAATGTATTACGTTTTTGGTTTGGTTTTGGTTTTGGTTTTAGTAATTTTAAAAATTCGAATCTAAAGTTTGGTTTGGTTTTGGTTTTAATCAGAAAAAAACCGGAAAAAAAATCGAACCAAACCGACTATAGGAGTAGCTATTTCAAATTTATTATTACACCTATATATATGTATATTTTTATACAAAGTTTCAAAAATTTAATGGTAAATTTTAATAGTTTGCACTTTTAGTATAGTTCTTTACCTTTACATTCTAGTTTGATTGGTAATTTTCTTTTGTTAAGTGTAAGAATCCATTTCGTGTTAAAAAATAATATATGTTTAATTGAGTCCTTAAATTATTCATCACTATTTGATTCAATTATCATCAATATATCTTAGTAAATAATAGATTTCTCAAAGGGCAATTAATTTGATAGTGTTACGTTGAAAATGTGATCGCCGGAATATGTGTTTGGTAGTGTATGTCTTATATTTAAAAAAAAATGACAAATAACCGAAAAAACCAAAAACCCGACATAAACCGAATCGAGAAAAAACCAACTTAATTGGTTTGGTTTGGTTCTGATATTTGAAAAACCGACTTACTTGGTTTGGTTTCTTTTTAGGGAAAAACCGATCCAAACCGAACCATGAACACCCCTATCCAAATTCATATGTTCTAGAATTGCTCCTATTCTTCCCAGAATCATTTCTCCAAACCAATCTGGCTTTGTCAATGGCAGAAGAATATCTGAAAACATTATGCTGGCCCAGGAAATTGTTCAAGGCATCAAAAAGCCAAATATTGGTGCTAATGAGGTTATCAAAATTGATATGACCAAAGCATATGATAGGGTGTCTTGGGATTTCACTTGTATCATGATGAGGAGATTGGGCTTCAGTGAGTTCATCATTGACATGGTATGGAGAACCTTATCCAACAACTGGTATTCTGTGATCATCAATGGTGTTAGGTGTGGTTTCTTTCACTCCACCAGAGGCTTAAAGCAAGGTGACCCACTAGCACCATCTTTGTTCATTATGGGGGGCAGAACTTCTCTCCAGAATGCTCAACAATCTTACTCATGACCAATTTTTCAATGGGTTCTACATGGAGAAAAGAGGGCCCTAGGTCAATCACCTTAGTTTTGTAGATGATGTGATCATCTTCACATCTGGTTCTAGTTCCTCCCTTCAAAAAATCATGCAGACTCTTGATGATTATGAATCCACTTCTGGGCAACTAATCAATAAAAGCAAGAGCCACTTCATGATAGCCCCATGTGCCTTCCACTACACCATCAGGAGAATTCAACAAATCACTGGCTTTTCAAGAAAGGAATCACTTCTAACCTACCTAGGTTGCCCCCTATACACTGGCAGGACAAGAATCATTCACTTCAATTGCCTCATTTCCAAGGTGATGAGTAGAATTAGAGGGTGGCATGGCAGGCTCCTCTCTTATGGTGGTAGGTTAACCCTAATCAAATATGTTCTTCAGTCATTACCTATTCATTTACTCTCAGCTGTTTCTCCTCCCAAAACTATCCTTAAGCAAATTGAAAAGCTCACAGCAAATTTCTTTTGGGGAATGGACAAAGAAAGAAATAGATATCATTGGGCATCATTGCAGAAAATGTCCATCACTCAGGAGGAAGGTGGAATTGGGCTCAGAGCCATTGAAGATGTGTGTAAGTCAATGGAATTCAAACAATGGTGGACCTTCAGAACAAAACAATCATTGTGGAGTAGTTTCCTCCTAGCTAAATATTGCCAAAGATCTCACCCCGTTTCTAAAAAGTGGAACTCAGGCCAATCTCAAACTTGGATGAAAATGATTCTGAACAGAAAGGAAGCTGAACATCACATACAGTGGAGATTGCACTCTGGTAATGCTAGTTTCTGGTGGGATAATTGGTTGGGAACTGGTAACCTAGCCAGCTATAGAGAAGGTAGTGGAAGACCTGGGAACATCAAGGTGTCCTACTTCTGGAATGCTGGCCAATGGGACATTTAAAAACTAAACACAGTGGCCCCCTCAGCTATGATCCCTCACATCATCCAAATCCCAATATATTACAACCCTCAGAGTATAGATGTTCCCATCTGGAAGCCCTCAACTTCACGGAAATTCAGCTGTGCCTCTGCCTGGGAAGTGATAAGGAAAAAACATTAGGTCCTCCTCACTAACAAGTGCATCTGGCACAAGAGGATCCCCTTCAAATGGTCATTTGGATTATGGAGAGCACTCAGAAATAAACTACCCACTGATGACAGAGTTGCCAGGTTTGGCCCTCCTATTGTCAGCAAATGTGTATGCTGCCTTCAGCCTGCAGCAGAAACTGTAAACCATGTTCTCAGCAATGGCAATTTTGCAAGAGCTGTTTGGAGGCATTACACAGCTCCTGTGGGTATATCTTTTAATTCCATATCCTTGTGTCAAATCCTTGTGAAATGGTGGATGGTTAAAAGAACCAATCAGGAGCAGAAGTTGATTCTTGACACCCTCCCCATCATAGTTAGCTGGAACCTATGGAAGAACAGGTGTAGTGCTAAATATGGAGGGAAGACTTCCTCCTTTGCAAGGGTCATCTTCTCAATCAACTCTGATGTACAGCTCCTTCTGAGAAGTTCTTATGAGCAAATCAAATGGCCCTTTAAATGGTCTGATCTCTACTCTATCATTGAAGGCATTAAGCACCCCCACTAATGTCCAGCAAGTTGCTTGGACAAGACCTGAATCTGGATTTGTTAAAGTCAATAGTGATGGGACTGCTTTGACAAATCCTGGGAAGATAGGTGCAGGGGCAATCATCATAGATCACAATGGTGAATTCATTCATGCCATCACAGCACCTTTGGGCATTGGTACAAATAATCTAGCTGAAACAGAAGCAGCATACTTGGGCATCATGTGGTGCATTTCTAATGGATTCTCCAAGATCCAAGTAGAAGCAGGCTCAGCCCTTTTAATTCACTGGCTATCAAATGAAGCAGCCCCACCCTGGACCCTTCACATGCATATTCAGAGGGTCAAGCAAGCATGCCAGCAATGTGAAGCTATCACCTTTAGACACATCTATAGGGAGGCAAACTATCCTGCAGACTCACTGTCTAAGCTGAGCCATCACATGAATACCATTACCCACTACAACACCATTTCTGAATTGCCCAATCATATCAGAGGTCAAATTTACATGGACCAAATTGGCACCCCAGCCTTCAGACACAAAGCAACAACCAGAATCCAGATCCCCACACACCTAGCCTCTGCCTCTTCTCATGGATATGGTTAACAAAAGAATGGAAAAGGGAGCAGAATTAAATGTCCAAAAGATTAGAGCAAAGCAAAATGGAGGCACTACCAGTAATAGTCCCATTCCTCTATGGATGAACCACCTGATTTTACTAACACTGTGTTTTCTTTTGCAGGTTGATCCCTCTTATAGACTACTTAGTACATTGTTGTTATTTCAGGGTGTGGCATCAGTCTTAGGGCTCATTCTCCTGAAACTGCAACAAAGACTAGAAGTAGATTATAGAAGTATTGAGGAAACACGCAATGCAGAAATACATATCCTCAGGATCTCCCCCTTACCCGAACCTCATTCAGCACCTATGACCTTCCTTTGGTCCAAGGCAACACCCCTCACACACACACAACCCCACAAAAAGACATCCCATTCCAATAGGCTGCCAAACACAAAAAGATCCACCTTGAGAGCAGAGGTCAGTAGGAAGCAAATGCAACCCACCCTGGCAATCTTATCCCTTCCCCTCTTACTTTTCCTCCCTCTCTGAACTCCTAGAACCCACAAGAACCTAGGAGTGAATTTGTGGAATCCAAATCAACTCCATACCAACTCCAGTGAACCCCTCACAAGTGACAGATTTCAAAAACTGAGCAGCAATGCTCTGTTTTCATCTAACTCTGTTTTTTATTTTGCAGGTTTACTTCCTTCTTCCCTAGCCTATCCAGTGAAATGCCTTCCAAGAGTGGTATTAGCATCTATGGTGCTCATTCTCTTGGAGACATATCATGAGACAGTCAAGGATCATCAAGCCAACAACATCACCACTCAGTTGTTCAACCAAATCCCCAGTTCAATCATCAGGATAGCAACAACTACAGCTGCAGATACTGCAGAAACCTCTAACTGCAGCACCATTTTCTCCTACTCCCACCTCACTGTTTCCAGCTCACACAAGAACCTGCACTCAGTCCTCCCCCATAAATCAGGGGTCACATTTTCCCCCCTGTCCCCAGACTTAGATCCAGTTCACACAAGAACCTGGTATCTGAGCCCCCCTTTTCTAACATGTTTGTTCATCTTGTAGGTACATGGACCAGACTGGATCAAAGGTGGCACCTTCAGTTAGTGGTATCAGCAATCCAATTGCTCATTCTGTTGAAGGTGCACCAATTGAACCAAGTCTGCCTCTCCACCAACACTCAAACTCAACAGCACCCATTCATAGGCTGTCACCCACATTCAGCCAGCAACATCAGAAGCTCCACTCTCAAAGAATTGCCTCCTCACTTAGGCTATCCCATAAGGCAAGTCATCAGAAGCAGTTACAGGATCAGAAGCTGACAAGAACCACAGACACTAAGGTCATCACACCCATATCTGATTTCATGAAAATTGAAACAGAATTGGGACAGCCGGTTTGCTCACTTTCTTCTGTCATGTTCAGTAGACAACAGCATAGCAAGGCAACTCCTCACGACATCTTTTTGAAAACTATCTTCCATTTGGCTTTCCTTGTCTTCAGTGTCAAAGCAAAGTGGAAGATAGTCTTCACCATTGTTTTTGGCAGAATCCCTTCTCTAGTAGGACATTTCCACATGCTCAATAGATGTAGATTGTGTTGTATATGGAAGTATATCTTCCATTCTTATTGTATAGCAGTCTTAGGATATTTTGTGCAATCTTGTATAGCTGACCTAGGCTTACTACACTTGTATTTTGTAACTCCAATTGTCTATCACTGTTGGATAGACATTGGAACTTTCTTCATAGGTCTGATCTTTCTTAGTATTCAGGTGTCATTTGGTTACCTTATATGGTTGACCAAATGCACAGTCATCTTACATGTGGAGGTAAGGTTCATGTCCCCTTCCACTTTTGTTGTACTTTATTTTATATTGATGAAAATCAGCCCTCGGCACAATGCCTAGTGGATTATCAAAAAAAATAGCCAATTTTCCTTTTTTAAAATTATAAAAAAATAGGAAACTAACTTCTGGAAATAAATTGAAAGCACTAATATGATTTATAACATATAACTAACAAATTAAAAATACAGGACTTAATTTTATGAATATAAAACACAATTAAATCTTAAAATGGCTAATATTGCAATTATGTGCAATTAGCTTTTAAAAATACAAAAAAAAATTGTAAAAACCTATAAAAATTACCTTAGCTATATCTTGGCATAAAAATGAAAATCAAATAGATGAATTACAAAAAATAATAATTTTGGAAATGATTATTGGGTTTTATGGATAAAAAAAAGGGAAATAAATTGATTTGAAAAACCTTAAAAATTATGGAAAAAATAATAAAACACTTGAATATGCTTACATATGCATATATGTGCCATTTTGAAGTTATTTTGCATATTGAAAATATATAGGAAAAAATTGGGTGTCAACAGCTGCCCCTCTTTACCCGGGAAGGATGAAAGAGCTTTCGGGTAAAGATATGATGGCCAATTTTGACCGGGCAAAATGCTTTGAAGAGGTTTAGGCCGCACCCCGGTTTCCGAGCTGCCTACATATCCCTAGTTATACAGGAGTCAGGCCATATGTATTTCAGGATCCGTCGGCGGAGTATGCCGACGGGTACTTTCCAAGAACGGACGCAATATCTAGGGCTGGATGAGTGGACGGCTTACGGGAACGGTTAGGTTTGATATGGCTGCGGGCACTGGAGCGAAACCGCTCCCGCCGGGATGGCTGTTTCTTGCCGGTATACATGCAAATAAGCAATACAAGCGTATATTGTGCGTAAATTTAAACATGATGCAAATTCCCGCTGGACCATGAATGCTGTCTTTGAATGGTTAGGATAAAGTCTTTAGACCATGATTTCCTAGGGCATGGAGCGTATAATAAAGGATTCGCAGGCCATGAAATGTGTTCTCGAGCTACGAGGATGGTGCCTCCGAACCATGATGCCTTTGAATAATGATATGCAAAAAGATTCAAAGGGGTCCTTAGGCCATGACATAGTGTTCTTGGGCTATGAGGATGGTTCCTCCGAACGATGGCGCCTTTGGATGGGTTGGCGATATTTCAGCCCATGAAGGATGCAGTAGCATGTGGCTATCTTTCAGCCGTGCAATGTGGCGATATTTCAGTCGTGCAATGTGGCGATCATTCAGCCGTACAATGTGACGATCTTTCAGCCGTGCAATGTGGCGATCTTTCTGCCGTGCAATGTGGCGATCTTTCAGCCATGCAATGTGGCGATCTTTCAGTCGTGCAATGTGGCAATATTTCAGCCGTGCAATGTGGCGATCTTTCAGCCATGCAATGTGGCGATCTTTCAGCCGTGCAATGTGGCAATCTTTCATCCGTACAATGTGGCGATCTTTTAGCCGTGCAATGTGGCGATCTTTTAGCCGTGCAATGTGGCGATCTTTCGGCCGTGCAATGTGGTGATCTTTTAGCCTTGCAATGTGGCGATCTTTCAGCTGTGCAATGTGGATGGAGACAGCGTTTAGTCTCGGAAGGCAGAATGGTAGCCTTATGCAATGCAGATGCAGATAGAGGTAGAGCTTAACCTCGGAAGGCAGAATGGTAGCCTTATGCAGATTGGAAGGCAGAATGGTAGCCTTATGCAATGCAGATGCAGATAGAGGTAGAGCTTAACCTCGGAAGCCAGAATGGTAGCCTTATGCAGATTGGAAGGCAGAATGGTAGCCTTATGCAATGCATATGCAGATAGAGGTAGAGCTTAACCTCGGAAGGCAGAATGGTAGCCTTATGCAAGAAATAAAATAGCAAATGACAGTAGAGTTTCTTAGCTGATATCAGATTGCGGCGCGGTGATTACTTGGAGCATTGTGACATACAGAACATTATGGGTGTGTGCTGATAGCAGATGTTGGTAAGTGTAATGGTTCGGAGAATCGTATTCTTGAACAATGTTTGTTCTATGGACGTATAGTACGTTCAATGACTTCGTAATCTTGGTGCCTGCATCCAAAGAAAAATGCTGAGTTTTGTAAAGGGGACGGTTAGTTCGTATCCTCGCTGGCTTTGCTTGACTCTTTCTGCTTTGATCTGGTGATACCGTCTGCATCATTGGGGTAGAATACCCGGCTGTTACTTGGGCCGACGTGCATAATCGGTATCAATCAAAGATCAGGGTCGAGGACGAGTAACTTGGGGCTCCTTCTGGGTCCATTTATCCTATCAGACCCGTCGATAGAATCAAGAGGGATATTGACCGAGAACACAGGTCGAACAGAGATCGATATTAGCCGTATAATGGAGAATGTAGGAGCACTGACCTGGGCGAAACTCTGCACGAAATGAAAGATGAAATGATCAAGGTCAAAGGTCACGAGGACTCATGAGCAAGAACGGCTTCGATAGATCTATCGGTCCCAAAGAGGCACCACAATTATCGGAGTACAACTTTAATGTGGATGCAACTTCCATCATATTGGCCATTGGACGCATCAAAGATACCAAGTGGCCTCAACCTTTACAAACTTATCCAACGCAGAGGGATCCCAACCAAATATGCAAATATCATGGCACACATGGCCAGAGAACGGAGGATTGTCGACAATTAAGAGAAGAAGTAGCTCGGTTATTCAACAATGGGCACCTTCGAGAATTTCCGAGCGACCGAGCTAAGAATCATTTCAGAAACAGAGATTCCAATAAACAAGATAAACAAGATGAGCCGCAAAAAGTCATCCATATTAGGGCTGTGCATGGATCAGATCGGATCGGATTTAGCACATTTCGGATCGGATTTCGGAGTTCGGATTCTAGAAAATACAATCCGAATTAATATTGGATCGGATCGGATTTTAAAGTTTGGATCGGATCATATTTCGGATCGAATTATTATGCCTCAATGTTGCAAACTCATATGTATATTTTCTTTGTAAAAGAGGCAATACACTAAGAAAAATTCATGTTTCTGGAATTATGAGAGTACTATGGTGCCAATATAGCTAAATCCATCAATTATAAAGGTAACAACTTGGAGGAAAATGTAAAAGAAGTACTAACTATCCGAAATTAAAGTTTAGTATACGTGCCCTAATAATTTTGGATTTTGGATCGGATCGTATTAAAATTATACCAATCCGAATCCGATCCGAAATCTAAAATTGGACGAATCAGTTCGGATTTTGGATATCCGATCCAAATGAACAGACCTAATCCATATGATCATTGGAAAATGCACCAAAGTATCAATCACAAGGGAAAAGCAGACTCAGGATTACATACCATAAGGGACTCTATCTTTCAACGACGAGGATGCGGTAGGGATCATTCAACCCCATAATAATGCACTGGTAATTTCTATACTCATGAATAAAATCGAGTTAAATGTGTACTAATTGATCCAAGTAGCTCGGTCAACATCATTCGATCGAGGGTCGTAGAACATCTCGGCCTACAGGACCAGATCATACCTGTGGCCTGAGTGCTAAACGAATTCAACATGGCTTGCGAAACAACTAAGGGAGAAATAACGTTGCCGGTATACATAGCAGGTACCACCCAGGAAACCAAGTTTTATGTAATCGAGGGGGACATGAGGTACAACGCCGGTTCGGGAGACGTGGATCCACAACATAAGGGTCGTGCCCTCGACCCTTCGCCAGGTATTAAAATTTCCAACACCAGAAGGGATAAAGACGGTTTACGGAGAATAACCCGCCGCAAGGGAGATGTTTGCCTTTGATGAAGTAATTCCAATATCAACACTGTTATTGACAAAGGGCTCAGGTTCGAAAGCAAAACAGGAAGCCAAATAGCAATCATCGATGCTAGCCTCGACCCAATCGAACAAGCAAGGGATTGACGAAGATGACGATTACGAGGTTCCTCGATCCTTTATTGCCCCGGTGATTCCGATGCTACCAAATTAACCGTCGAAGAGCTGGAGCAGGTTGTGCCGATTGAATATCTACCTGATTGAAAGGTATACCTGGGCACGGGGTTAACTCCCGAGCTCCGAAAAAAACTCATTTAATTTCTTACAGCTAATATGGATTGTTGCTTGGTCCCATCTTGATATGACAGGGATCCACCAGAGATCACTACTCACAAACTGAGCTTGGACTCGAAGTTTCATCCAGTAAAGCAGAAAAAGGAGACCCGAGTCCGAGATCAAGCATGCCTTCATCAAGGATGAGGTAACTAAACTCCTTAAAATAGGGTCCATCCGGGAGGTCAAATACCCAGGATGGTTAACAAACGTAGTAGTAGTTCGTAAGAAAGGGAACGAACTAAGAATGTGTGCTGATTATAAAGATTTAAATAAGGCATGCCCCAAAGATTCCTTCCCTTTGCCTAACATCGATCGCATGATCGATGCCACGACCGGCCACGAGATCCTCAGTTTTCTCGATGCGTACTCCGGGTACAACCAAATACGGATGGACCCGGATGATCAAGAAAAGACATCTTTCATCACTAAGTATGGCACATACTGCTATAACATAATTCCATTTGGATTAAAAAATGCCGGTGCCACATAGCAACGACAAGTAAACGAAATGTTCGAAGGACAAATAGGAAAATCCATGGAAGTTTACATTGTTGTTATGTTAGTGAAGTCCCTGCGACCAGAGGACCATTCAAAGCATTTCAAGGAAACCTTCAGTATATTGAAGAAGTAAAACATGAAGCTGAATCCAGAAAAGTGCATGTTCGGAGTCGGATCGGGTAAATTCCTCAGGTTCATATTTTCCAACCGAGGAATCGAGATCAACCCCGATAAGATCAAAGCTATCAAGGATATCACAGTAGTGGATAATGTCAAGGCCATAAAAAGGCTAACTGGGTGCATTGCAGCACTGGGGCGATTCATCTTGAGGTCTTCCGATAAAAGTCATCGATTTTTCTCGTTGCTGAAGAAGAAAAACAACTTCGCATGGACCCCGGAGTACCAACGGGTTTTAGAACAACTTATGCGGTATTTATCGAGCCCCCCATTGCTTCACACACCGAGGGCAGACGAACGACTATACTTGTATCTAGCAGCATCGGAAATAGCGGTAAGTGGAGTCCTAGTCCGGGAAGAACAAGGTACACAATTTCCAATTTATTATGTTAGTAGGACCTTAGGTAAGGCCGGAACTAGATATCCTCACCTAGAAAAATTGGCACTCACCTTTCTAAGTGCCTCTTGAAAAACTGAAACCATATTTTTAGTGCCATCCTATTTGTTTTGTGACAACCTACCCTTTATGAAATGTAACGCATAAACCCGAACTCTCGGGATGATTGGCCAAATGGGCCGTAGAAATCAGTGGGTACGATATCGAATATCAATCCCGAACAACCATTAAATCTCAAATTTTGGCAGATTTTGTGGCCGACTTTACGCCCGCCCTAATACCCGAAGTCGAAAGAGAGTTTTTTATAAACTCGGGAACTTCTTCGAGAATCTGGACCCTCTTTACGGACGGTGCCTCGAATGTAAAAGGGTCCGTACTTCGCATCATACCGAAGCCACTCACATGCAATATAGTTAGAAAATCTATTAGAACTGTAAAATTGACTAACAACGAGGTCGAATATGAGGCCATGATTGCAGGTCTCGAACTAGCCAAAGGCTTGGGGGTAGAGGTGATCGATGCTAAATGTGACTCCCTTCTTGTAGTAAACCAAGTAAATGGAACGTTCAAAATCACAGAAGAACAAATGTAAAGGTATCGAGACAAGTTACAAGTAACGTTACATCATTTCAAAGAGTGGACTTTGCAGCACGTGCCCCAGGATCAAAATAGTGAAGCCGGCGCCCTTGTAAACTTAGGGTCGTCGGTCAAAGACGACGAGCTCAACTCGGGGGCAGCCTTACAACTCATAAGGTCGGTAGTAGAGGAAGGTCACGCCTAAATAAACTCCACAAGTTTAACCCAGGATTGGAGAAATAAATACATAGAGTATTTGAAGACCAGGAACTTCCTTTAGATCCTAAGGAATCGAGGGCCCTGCGCACAAAGGTAGCCCGATTCAGCTTGTCCGAAGATGGAACCTTGTTAAGGAGAATATTCGATGGCCCACTAGCAGAATGTCTGGGAATAGGAGATACCGAATACGTTCTGAGGGAAGTTCACGAGGGGCACTTGTGGTAATCATTCAGGCGCTGAATCATCGGTTCAAAAGGTGATCAGAGCCGGTTATTACTGTATCGACATGGAAAAGGATGCGAAAGAGTTCATATGAAAATGTGACAAGTGCAAAAGGCATTCTCCGATGATTCACCAAGCCAGGGAGCTGTTGCATTCGATCTTATCTCTATGGCCATTCATGAAATGGTGGATGTACATCGTCGGCCCTCTTCCATCGGCACCAAGTAAGGCTCAATTTGTCTTATTTATGACTGACTATTTTTCTAAGTGGGTCGAAGCACAAGCATACGAGAAGGTCAAGGAGAAGGAAGTCATCGACTTCATTTGGGACCACATCATATGTCGGTTCGGGATACCATCCGAAATTGTATATGACAACCAAAAATAGTTTATCGGTAGTAAAGTGACCAAATTTCTCGAAGACCATGAGATCAAAAGGATCTTATCGACACCTTATCACCCTAGTGAGAACGGACAAGCCGAATCAACCAATAAAACCATAATCCAAAACCTCAAGATAATGTTGACTGACGCCAAGGGAAAATGGAAAGAGATCTTGCCCGAAGTTCTCTGGGCATATCGCACAACTTCGAAGTCCAGTACCGAGGCTACCCCATTCTCATTGGTTTATGGTGCCGAAGCTCTAATACCGATCGAAGTCGTTGAGCCGAGTATCAGATTCTCATATGCAACAAAGGAATCAAATGACGATGCCATGATTACGAGCCTAGCGCTATCGGATGAAAGCCGTGAAGCTGCCCTCGTTCAATTGGCCGCCCAAAAGCAACGGATCAAGAGGTATTACAATTGAAGGGCCAACCTTCGATACTTCAATGTCGGGGACTTAGTACTAAGGAAGGTCACACTAAGCACCCGGAATCCGAATGAAGGAAAATTGGGTCCGAATTGGGAAGGACCATACCAGATTCTCGATATCACATGGAAGTGATCCTATAATCTCGGAACGAGAAACGGAGAACAATTGGAAAATAACTCACCTTAAACGATAGTACTACTAAGGTACGACTCCATTTCATTCTTCCTATTTTCGGACTAACACTTTCAGGTGGTCGACAAGGAGTGGCACGAAGTCTTTAGGTTTGAAAGCACGTGTTGCACTCTTTTTCCCTTGAACCATTTTTGTCCCAATTGGGTTTTTCGGCAAGGTTTTTAACGAGTCAACAGTAGATCGTGCTAACTTAGAATCAAAGGATCGCGAATTGGTGTCGAAGGCAGCACTAGCAGTATCAGAGGTTCCTCTATAATCAACCTCGAATACTAGGGGGCAATTACCCTTGGATATCGATTTTTTGCGAGGAAATTAATTCTTAATAGAAAGGTCTCGATAGGTAAGATTTGTTGTAAGGGCCAAACCGTAAAACAAACCGTGCCCACATAGGTTGCTCGAGCCCTTGCATAAAACATTTATGCATGTATAACTATTTTTCACAAGAATAAAGAGAAGTACTTCCCTTGCAACTACCTTATGTCTAAGAAAAATTTCTACTTTACAATTTGGTACTTTCGATCTCTTAAGGAAACGAGCTCAAGGGCCGATTATAACCAGAGTTCGAATGATCACTCCCACACTCGGGGACTGTTGTCCGAAAAACAAACTCGAACAGATCAAACTATTAATCATCGGTGTAATTAGACCTCTTAAGCAACCCCCAAAATTTAAAGGCCACTGCCATACCCACTCGGGGACTGTTATCTTAGGCAAGCTTGGATAACTCGGGAAAGTAAGCTCACTGTGTTGTGCCCAATTAAAAGGCTACGGCCGTATTAACATGACCGAAGACGTCCGAGAACCGTAACAAAAAATAGACCTTCGAAATTTTTATAACCGGTTTTAAAGGCTACCCTCGGCAAACTATAATCTGAGTTACTTACTTTGGGAGAAGGTTCCCGTTAACATCGAACCTTCATGATGACTCAACAATAAAAATAATGTAAAGGCAGGGTTGTTCGAACTTGTACAACCTAAGCTATTTTATACTAATGCACTCCGGCCTTTGTGAATACAAGTAATAAAGCAAAGGAAAAGTTCGAAAGCCAAAAGGGAAAAGAATGCGTTGTATATATTTACCCAATAGTCTTTTACAGAGGCCAAAATGGCTTAATTAAAAAATTTACAATGGACGAAACGGCCTTAAAAGGATGCAAAAAGCAAGCAAAAAATATAAAGGCCTAAGTGGCATGGTCTTCATCGGAGGCAGCATCTCCGCCCTCGCATCTTCCTTGCCCTCAGACTCATTTAAGCTCTCTAAATCATCCTCGGGAAAGGCCAGTTTCCAAGCCCTGGCTTTTTCTGCTTTGGCATTATCGAGTTCAACCAGTATATCGAAGCCCTAAGCATGGACTCCCTCGAGGGCTTCCCTTCGAGCTTGCCACCTTGCATGATCCACCATGATTTTGGCATGCGCCTGGATGGCCTCGACGTCGAACTTGTATTGGGCCACTTTAGCATCGGTTTTGGTATTGTCCACGGCCGCCTCGGATTTGGCCACCTCGAGTTCATCGGCCAAGTTTTCCTTATCAGAAATAGCTAAGTCCAATCGGGATTAAAGCTCCTCGATTTTCTCGACCTACACCGATGCCTTCTTTTTTGCAGCTCGGAGTTGGGTCTCGGCTGACTCCAGTTGTGCTTGGGCGGCTTCCCTTTTTGAGGCTAAGATGTTCATATTTTTCTTGAGCTCCTCAGCCTCAGCTTGAATTGTAACTACCTGTGCCTGAAGCTCCATGATCTGTTCAGGCCTTTGCCGGACCTGCAGGATCGGATCGTTAATCACTATCTTCAATTCGTCTTCACTATCGTGAAGCACTAAAAATACCTGCTCGGCCATCTCGGCATGCTCATCCCGAGCGGTTACTAAATCGGCCTACAGCTTCTCACTGAGAAGCTTGTATGTGTCACTCTTCTTAGTGAGGTCCCGAACCTCGGCCTCGTGGTGAGTTAATTTCTCCCGGTATCGGAAAAAAGCCTCATGATGCAGCACCGAAGGCTGCAAGCATAAGGGACAGTGTTATGGTTATTTACAACTTTAAAATTTAGAATATATGAGAAGAAACACACACAAAGATACCCGATTTAATGCTTGTTGGGCCTCATTGAATGGCAGGGGGTTTCCACATTGTCCATCACTGCCTGATCTTCTTCGGTCACCAAGCACCAAAGGTAACTAGCAACCCCCGCGAGGGTAGAAAAAACCCAGGCATCCTCCGGGATAGAAAATGTTATTGACTGCCGGCGGTCAGGGTTAATACTTGGGGCTAGAATCAATCCACCATTTTCGGGCTCGATGAAGACCCAGCAGCACCCGATGACGGTACTTTCCTTGGCAACGGCAGGTCACTAAGCCTGGTGACGTCTTCTCAAGCTAGAAAATCGAACCATCCAAGAAGTCGTGGATATCAGTTTCCCTCTAAGGCCCCTTGTAAGAACGGCTTTCTAACATACCAGTCTCATAAATCATGGCGTCCGAAATCTGAGGGGACCCACTGATGTCGATCACTCCAAGATTGTCTCTCGGGGCACTTTCCGCTGTTTGAAAAGCATCGCCCCTGGTTTCTCTCTCGACCCCCTAGCTTAGGGAAGAATGGCCTCAACTCTTTCTAGCTTGGAACCGACCTCCTCACGTCGCGATAGTTCAACTTCAGCACCTGCTGGTTAGAGAACTTCTAAAACCGTGACACTAACCCGCGCACGGGCTACCAATTTGGATTTATCTTCCTCTTCTTCTTCTTTGAACTCACCCCTTAGTCGATGGACTGAGTCCGAGGATAGAATGCCGGTGCTTCTCGTGGGCTTGCGTCACCTCTTCTTTTCCGAGTTCGGGGAACTCGAAGCCCTTTTCCTCTTCTTTTCATAACCTTGCTTTGGAGTGGGACTTGATAGGCACATCCTCATCATCGGATGGAGGCCTCATGGCAACTTCTTTAGGGAGACCTACGAAAGAAAATAGAGCCGATAAGAATACAGCAGTATAAAGGGAAAATCAAACAGTATTGGATCGGAGGAGAAAACTTCCCATGGTTGTGGGCCTACCATCGACCCTTCTATAATTCCATCGTAGCACGCTCGGAAAATGGTCTCTGTGATACCAGGCCCTCAACCCATTCCTTGAGTTCAGAAACTACCTCCAGCACCTAGGCCACAGCTGCAACACCAAGAACATCGATAAGGAAGAAGATAATAGGAAGAACAACAAGATTAAATATTCAAGGCAAAGTACAACTTACGATTTGTGCTCCATTTCTCACGAAATGGCATGTCTTCGGTAGGGATCAGGTCCAAAGTCTTTATTTGAACAAATCGATCCATCCAACCTCGGCCCTGAGCCTCGTCTATACTCGAGAATGGGGCCTTGCTGGCCCGACGTGCAAGCTTGATCAACCCTCTTTGATAGAGTCGGGGACTGTAAAGGCGCATAAGGTGATCGAGGGTGAAGGGACATCTCTCGCTTATGCTTATTAAGAATCGGAGGAGAATCTCTATTCTCCAGAAGGAAGGAAGGATCTGGCCAAGGGTCGCGTCGTACCCTATTGCAGAAAGTGACAATGATAGGGTCTTAGGGACCCAGTGTGAAGGGGTAAGTGTAACCACTAAGAAAACCCTCCATATGGGTAGTGATCGATTCCTTGGGCGAAGGTACCACCACATGCTTATCGACCCAGTTGCAATCCTCTTTCACCTTGGTAAGGAGATCATTTGGTTATTGTGCATATGTACCTCGATACCGGTTCACATCGACCCGGTACCGAGGAGGTCTTTTCAATTATAAAATCGGCAACATTAGGGCACCCTACCGGAATGAAATCCTCAAGGAGATATTCTGCCGTAGCTCCGTCGCTGGCGGGCCGTGATGAAGAGGTGGAATCCTTTTGTGGTACAGTCTTAGAAGTTTTCGCCATTGTAGAGAAGAAGAAAAGGGAATTAGGATGGTATGCGGCTTGCTAAAAGTTCAAGAAATTTGGGTGCAAGAATTGTAAAGCAGAGGGATTTTTGAAAAGAAACAAGAAAAAGAGGAGCTTTGAACGTAAAGTTTGAATAGAGAAAGGTTATAGTACTTATAGCTTGCAGATGGTGGTTCAGAACCCATGGTGGCCAACCAACAACTGACAAGCATTTAATACCTTGGTAACTGGACCGACGGGACGTTTCTATATCCATTTGTTGCTTACATCATGATCGGGTGTATCAGTGACGTTCGTCGCTTACGTCATGGCCTATCGAGATGGAGCTTGGAAGTTTATATCATTTCTCATCATCTTCTCTCCATGAAACGAGGGGACTATCTGTATATGGTCAAAAAAGGGCTTGCCCTTTTTGTGACTAATGGAGACTGGAATATGATAGGTCAAAGTTCGACCTCGTGTTATATCGAACCACGGTGCAAAGTTAGATCGTCGATCTCGTGAACCAGAGACCGATCAAGATCGAGATCGTCCAAGATCGAGACCGAGCAAGATAATGTTCGAGCAAGATCGAGGGAAGCCTACAGAGCCAAATAACGGAAAGCCAAAATATCCGCAATCGGCCGAGGATCACGACAGAAATCCCGGCATGTATCAAGAAGAGGCCGATCAATTATTTAATCATGAGATTTCTTACCTCATATAGAATTGTATCAAGAGCAGGACTCCCCTACTATATAAAGGGGGTATGATCATTTGTAAAACGGATCATACTCACACAATACAAAGCTACATACTTTCATTTTCTAGCTTTCATTATCTTGTTACCTCGTTCATAAGTGAGTTGAAACATCCTTTGGTTTAAGGGTGATTGAACTCGAAGGCCAAGGCTATTCAATTCGTGTGGTTTGCATTTATTCTTTTATCGTCAATTTCAATATTAATTTATTCTTCTTAATCTGTACCAAGTTATATCATGTATCCTTAAAACCACGTATAAATTCAATTATTATTCAATTTTAGGGTAAACACTAAGAACTCCATATTTCTTCAACTTTGGGAACTTGAAATTATTGTTTAGTGAACTTGAAATTAATGATTGATTATTATTTAAATTGTTTGAGTGTTATTTAATTGTGATTAATCTTTTTAGTTCAAATACTTATTTAATGATTTACTTTAAAATCTCAAAACTCCATTGTTGGTCCTTAGAAAGTGTTGAAGACAATAAAGTGGGTTTAGTGATTTGGTGTTATTTAACTAAATTGGTGATTGGGTGTCATTTATGTTAGTGCTTGGAGGCTTCGTTTCTAATTTGAGATCATTTGGAGTAGATTTGACGTGGTTTGATCGAAATTGAAATTGAAAATCGAAAGAATACTTTATTGAACAACGCAGAAACCTTATGCTAATCAGACAGGATTTTATGAACAATTTAATAGAGAGACTGAACGCATATACATGAAATCATGTCAACATGGTAGATTTTGGTGTAAAATTGAATAAGCATAAAGTCATGCCAATTGGATATTCAAACTTCCGAAGCAAAAAGCCGTCATCTCGAACGAAATATACAAATTTAGTCCCTTGTTTAACATGGCCATAATCGTTCCAAGCTTTCTTGAAGTAAGTGGCCACCCTACCACGAAATCTATATGATATACTAACATTCTCACTCTGAGTTAACCATCTTCCGAAGCGAACTACTCGACCTCTAAACATTCAACCTTCGCGAGACACCTCCCACCATGTCCTTCCTCATCTTTCGCTGCTCAAATACTGCCTCAAATCATAATCCATCTTTGTAGCATCCGAACTGATAAATGCCACCAACTCTGAGCCACCATAAAGATCATCCCTCTCGAGCCATTCAACATCAGAAGCACGTATCCGACCCCGAAGCCGCCACACATCACAATCTCTGATAATGCCTCTTAGGTACCATTCCACAACACCCTGCCCCGAAAGCAAACCAAAGAAGATCATCACACCGACGAGCCTTAATACATTCAAACAAGGACGAAGACACCACATTATTAACAAGAGTTCCACTAGATTAGGACATATCCAATCTCGCGACTCCATCAACCAACGCCCGAACATCAATAGTCTAATTGCCTCTCCTTCGCTGGAATCAAATGTCGAATCTACCGATCTTGGATCAATTTATCCTCCTCCCAAATTATTCATTGCCGTGTCACATATGTAAGCATCGTACAATGCACATCGGCACTATGCGATAACAATGCATGAACATCACAATACACTGTGCATAGCCTAGAAACCGTAGGAAACATCTGTCACGCCCCCTTTTTCAGGGAATAAAAGAAATCGTAAATGCTTGAGAAATAAGCAATTAAAATCCAAATAAAGGAGAAAGGGGAAGGGTGCACATGTATTAACAAAAATAAGCATGCTTATGACTAATTCACAAAAATAAGTTCGTTATGGTAAGAGCCTAAAAATATCCCCAGTAGAGTCGCTATGCTATCACGCCCCCTTTTTCCTCGCGGAGTCCGGGTTTCGACATTCATTGGGAACAACTCATTTCCTTTCGGGAATTGGGTATTTGAATTTGAAGAGTCGCCACCTAACGAGTTTAAGGTGCATTAGGGCACCTAAAGCAAGTAACTCAGAACACCAGTTTGCATTACCAGAGATTGGGTAAGGGCTCGAAATAACCTTGAGGGGAAGGTGTTAGGCACCCCTCATGGTCCACAACGGTGGGTCCCCGCCGAACTCAAATTATGTGAATTAGTCTTATAAACAGATAAAGCAAATTAGATAAATGGGTATTATATTTAAAACAAGGAATAAAGAGGGGTCCTAGATTTTTTAGCCTACATGATCACTTCTGTACAATGCTTGGTAATCGTCCCCAAGTTGTGGTGCTACACATAGCATTAGCGCACAGGTCATCATATCTTTTACTACCCTGTTACCCTCCCCTTAGTGGTTATATAAGCGATGCTAATTAAACGTACTCTACGCGTGCATTACCCGTCCCTTCCTTGTGGCCCTGGAGGTGTTTGGGACCACTAATTAAGGCAGTTCTAGACTCTCCTAAGGTACTTAAAGGAGAAAAATCTAGGCGACAAGGAAGAACAAATAGGATATTCACATAAAGGCAATTAAAGGCTCACTTTTACCTCCTCACAGAAGCAAATAATAGTACGTCTCAAACAGCAGGATTTCAGATATCTCAAAAGTTCCTTAGAGCAGGATATCTAGGTGAGCATGACAAACAGAATATGCAGCATTGTGTTAATGCGAGGCAATAGAGACCTAGTTTGTAGGATTTTAGTCGCCCTACGGGCTTGCCTAGTTGCGTAACAGTGATGTCCTATAAACATGGTATCTAGTCATTAATCAGGAAAGCAGCAAACCAGTAAACAATTTTAAGCAGGCAGTTTGGATCCTATAGGCATGTTGTTTAGGCGTAATAACTGATTTTAGGCTTATGGATACTGGTAACTAAATGCAGAAATTGGTTTTAAAAATCCTATAGGCATAGCATTTAAATGCAGTAACTAGTTTAAGGACCTTATTGACGTGCAGAAAACTGATTTAAACTTTGTCGACATGTAAAGACTGATTTTAGACTTACAGGCATGGTGTCTAAAATGCAAGATTGATTTTTAAACTCTATAGGCATGTCATCTAAATGAACAAACATTGAGATAACCTATAAGCATGGTATCTAATTAACAGACATTGCAATAAACTATAGGCATGGTATCTGAATAACATAGACATTGCAATAACCTTTGGGCATGGTGTCTAATGCAAGTAAATAATCCTAAGAACATGATCTCTAATGCAAGCAAATGGTCATAATAAACCTACGGACATAATTTCTACCCAGTTTCCCCACAAGAATTATACTAGAATCCTCCCTTTTACTATTTTCCCCAATATCTGTTTACAAGAATTATTATTACAGACCAACATTAATAATGAATTACAGAATTGAAATTGCTACAACTATAGGAAGCCTGAACAGGCCCAAACCATCAACTTGAAAAATCAGGCCTTCAATCAAGTATGAACATGCCAACACTCTCATAGTACACCCAATGGTATCCTGGTGTGTCAAAGATCCCAAGGGCCTCAGGGACCCCGGGCAATGCTCACACCAGAGAACTTTCAAAGCAACCCTTTTTGTGAGAAAGTGTGGAAAGCCAACCCCAGTGTGTCAAAGTTCAGAGGAGCCTCATGGACTCCTAAGCAATGCTCACACTGGAGGGGCAAGACCCAAGGTGTTCTAAGAATATGAGTCGAAAACAGGAGAGAGTTTTTTAAGAAAATAGTTTTAGAAGTGAAAACACATTAGAAGTGTGAAACAGTTTGGAGATGAAGACATATCAGGAGAGAAAAACTGTTTAGGAGACATTCTGAACAAAGGTTTAGCAAACCAAAAACACACAGAACATAGTCACAAAACCTCAAGGCAAAGACTCACATTCAACTTGGTTTATTAGTTAACCCTAAGTGATCATATGGCATACCGAGGACAAATAATTTCACAGAGAGGGGATCAGGGGTTGGGGAACACAGGAATCTTGAATCAGGAGCACATAGAGACATGGTGGTAGGAAAGCATGCTAGTTAACAAGAGATACCTAAGTCTAACAGCCATACTTAAGGGTAGAAATAATTACACCGACTTAAAGCAATAGACAGGAAAAGTTGAAACTTAAACACAGAAGTAAGCTTGTTGACAATAAACATGAATGATTTAAATTTGAACACAGAAGTAAACATGTTGGTCTAAAGCAATGAACAGAAGAGCTTGAAACTTAAACAGAAGGTAAACATGCTAATTAAGATGATAAAAAGGAAAGAGACAAAGTTAAACACAGTAATAAGCATGCTGATTAGAATACATAAGAGGCATGGATTAGACTGAGGTAAAGTAACATGTGAGGGAGCACTTAAGTTCAAGCTTCAACATTAGGAATAGAGACATACTAGTTAAAGGAAGCAGAAATAGAAGGTAAAGTAGGCAGGATTCAACAGCCTAGCCTTGGCTTTCAGCCGGCTAGACAAGCAATGAACACAAGTAGCAGAGAGAGAGATGAGAGAAAGTTTGTGTGTGTTTGAACTATTGTCCGTTTTTAGAGAAGTCAGAATGAGAGTTTGTATAGCACTTAGTAAGATAGGACAAATAAGGTAAAGAATAAATCAGAGTTCATAAAACAGGGTAATCAAATAAATCAATCAGTTAATTGGGGACTTAACTCGATCAATTCCCATAGAAGAATCCGGAAAGGACCCCCTTGAATTAGGGGAGAATCTCTTAACGATTCAGATTGGGATTCAAATAAGGTAAACAAATCAGTCATATACCATATAAGAGTCAATTAAATCCCTAAATCAGACTAATAGTCTAATTAAGGCAAGTAGTACTAATTAAAATCACAAGTAAGGAAAATAGGTAAATCACAGAGAAGTACTGATTTTAACAGGAATATATAATTCGAACCCTATATAAAATCAGTCAATATATTTGATTGACAGAGATAAACAAATAACGGGAAAAAGATTGAAGTAATCAGTGCAATAAACAGAAAGACCTAGGGTTTAAAGCATATACACAATATTAGTCAAACCTATAACATAATGAGATTCAAACACTTGGAAGTTAAAAACCCTTTGAAGAGAACTTAGGACGAAACCCTAGTTCCTAGAAAACACTAGAATCGAATAATAATAAGGAAAACAGAAGGGTTTTTTGAAGAAAATACCAAATAACACTTAAACGTTTCAGATCTCAAGGTTCTGAACTGACATAGGTAGCATAAGATTAGGATTTTAAGAAAAGTGACAGAGATGGAAGAGACCTGGTTTAAAACCATAGATTCGAGCCATAAACAGGAAGAAAATAATACTCACAAACGGAGATGGCCATAGATAGGCCTATGAAAGGTTTCGAACAAAGAATCCTGTAGACATGTAATTTTTGACCCTCCCCAATATTTTGCATATTTTGGCATTTAAATATTTAGTTTAGGCCTAATATCACTATTTCAACTAGTTTTGACTCCTTTACTTTATTTTGTCGCAAAAATAGAAAGTACAATAATAGGTTTGTCTTAACGACTAGTTTTATTTTAATAGTTATTTCTACTTAAGTAGGGCTAATTAATATTTTGGTAGTATTTTTATCTTTATTTTTTACTTTATAGGCAAGAGTTGATGTAGGGTGGATAGATTCTTGGTTAATTAAGCCTATACACAAATCTGGCCATAAAAGCCCAAAGTGAATGGCCCATTCCCTTGGCCCATAACCCCATAAGACCCTAAAGATCCCAAAACCTAGACATTATCAGCATCCTATCTTCAGCACCTAAAAAAACACGGAGAACCCCAAAAACCTAGAGAGGCAACGGACTCCCCTGCTCTTGAACAACATCAGCCATTCCCCACTCTCTCACAGAAGAAAAAGAGAGCTAACCTAATTGACTAAAAAATGGCTGAACAAAAGCTGGAGATCTCCTTGTCAACCTAACAATGAGAGAGCAGCCACCCCCATGAAGAGAAACATTCGCCACCCTCACTGATCGCCCAACCCACCAGCCTTCACCAAACCTACGCATCCGCCGACCCCATCACCTCTCAAAAACCTTCAGCCCCATCCCCTCAAAAGCGCTCTCTCTCTCTCTCTCTTTTGTTTTCTGTCTCATTTGACCGCCGACGAGCTTAACCAGAATACCGACGACGGCTACTACATCCCCTTCTCCAAGAATCGACCACCGCTGCTGCCGTCCCCGAAATTTCTCCAAAAAAAATCAGATACCACCATAATCTCTAAGAGAAATTAGCTGAAATCTGCACGAAAGATCCCGCCTAGAGTCAGCCAAAACAGTCACTAAAACCAGTCGCAAAAAATAGCCACTATCGAGTCGTTTGCGGTAATATTCTGTTCCGATCGAGTCGAGTTCGTCGCCGTCGTTCGAGTCCCGGTCTTGGTTCGAGATTTCCGTACATTTAGCGCAAGTTTTCTGGCCAGTTGTTTTGGTCGTTGATTCAAAGATCTGGCCTTCAATGGAGTTTCTTCATGTTTAAAATAAAGAAAGTTGCTATTAAAAGGTCATGCTCTAACTTTACCTATCTTTCTAATTTCCAGATCTTGTGTCGTGGCTCTTGAATTGTCTTGTTTGATTTCATTTGTTTCCGTTTGACTGCTTGCTTACGAGACTAGTGGAGGTGATGGAGGACTTGGGTCTCACTTAGATTGCTTCTCTTGTTTTTTTTTTGTTTGCGAAATCTTGGTACTGTTGTAATTTCGAGTATTAGTTTCATGTATGCATGATGGATAAATGGATGCTCTGTTCCTTAGGCCATTACTGATTTCTGATTTCTTTGTGGTTTGGTGTTCCCTTACATTTTTAAGCTGAAATTTTGTGTAGCGCGTTTATTGCTGCACATTTCACGTCTTGATGGTTTTCAAGTGTAAGTGAATATCAAGATTCCATCTTTAATTTCTTAGTTCATTCTTGTTGGTTTCCTTGAGAAAAGATGCACAAATGTTCAGGCGCTTGTCACGCCTCTAGTTATTTCGTTTAGTGCTCTTATGTGTTTAAGCTCTATTCAACTGTTTTGACATGCCGTCATTTGATTAAGTTTGCTTTGAAGCTAAACTGGGGGTTAACTTAGATGATTGTGGATGTGTAATTGAATCTTTGTCCTTAACCGAGTAGGTTGTGAATGCTTTTAAGAAGATAACAAAGATAATGACACCTATTTATATTAAGTGGTCGGAGATTCCCGGTAATACCACTAGGCTATATGGTACCATTTTGCTTTGTTATTGATCAGCAATTTCATGTCACCACGTTAAACATGATACAAATAAGGTCTTAGAATTTGGCACCGCTTGGTAGGAATTATTCAATTTGTAGACTTAGTAGAGTGATTCATTCTGTAAATAATCATAGTAATTAAATTCCATATTTCTCCACAATAATTTCCATAACCTATGGCCTTCACGATAATCTCAAAGTTTAGGAAGAATAATAAATATGCGTAGAATGCTTTAGGCGCGTTATTAATCTATCATCGTGATTGTGTACACGCTCGCGTGACATAATTATGATTCTAAAAATAAATCGAGGTATGCGTTCGCGCAACTTCGACTAAACTTTCTTAATATTAATAAAGCGTGATTAATCGTGGACACGTACGCATGACATGATTCTTGACGTGCCAAACAAAATGAGTACACGTACACGTGACTCGTTTAAAATAACCCCATAATTACGAGTAAATCAAGCAATTAAAAGCAGTAAAATGGAAAGAGCACATATGTTCTAAAACACGTAAGTAAACAAATTGATTAAGCCAGGTATGATTGAAGCGACCGTGCTAAAATCACAGAACCCGAAAATGCCTAACACCTTCTCCTGGGTTAATAGAATTCCTTACCCGGTCTTTTGGTTTCGTAGACTTTTGAATAGAGTCAAACTTCCTCGATTCGAGATTTTAAACCGGTGACTTGGGACACCATAAATTATCCCAAGTGGCGACTCTGAATTTGAATAAATAATCCCGTTTCGATTATTGTCACTTTAATTGGAAAAATTCCTTATATGCCCTTTCGAGTAAAAAAGGAGGTGTGACAGCTCTGGCGACTCTGCTGGGGAACAAGAACCCAGAATCTCTGGTTCAGGGTTCAAGCATTCGAGCTTGTTAATGTGATTTTTACTTGACTTTATTTATTGTTGATATTACTGTATTTTGTGGGCCTAATGTGCTAATTGCCGCTTATTTACCGCTTTGATATTATTTGAACTGTATTTAAATGTCTTCTTACGCCTCCCTTCTGAGTCTTCTAAAAATATGGTGCACATGTACGCGTGGCCCATTTCTTTTGTTAGAAGTCATTCCAAATAGAACGAGGCTTGAGTCAGCAACAAGGCCAGGTAGACTTTCGTGCTCCCGGTACATTGCTCCCACCTCAGCTCGAGTTGTCCGCTCGGGTAAGCCAGGTCTAGACCACAACCCCAGGTTTAAACCTAGAATAACATAGCCTCATGTCGGATCCCTAATAGGAACGTTTTTTTGCATCACGTGCATTTGACTTAGGGGACTCAACATAGGGGTTGGGTCCGTCTAGGACAGGTATACCCAAAAAATAAAAGATCATCCTGATGCATCCTATGTGCTACATATTGCATTCTTCAAGGGTAAAATGGTCACTTGGCAGACCAATGATGGTTGAGGGTAAATGAGAAAGAAAAGAGGGTGAAGTGTGAAATGAAGCAAGTAGGGCCCAGTTATGTTTATCTTTTAAAAAAATGAAAAAATAAAAATCCAAAAAGATTTTGCACTTTTCCTTCATTTTTCAAAAAAAAAAAAAAAAGAAGACAAAAACATGTTTTCTCCAAATCAATTGTTTTTTTTAAATTCTCGCACGTATCCAATTTTCCCGAATTACGCATACCTGATTCTCGTATTTCGGAGCGGGATGCGTAGGCAACCCATATAGGGTCCGGTCTTCCTAGTGAGTCTTAGGTTCTTGGTTTCGCGGGGTCTTAGCCAAATCTTGCATGTCTAGCCACTTTTGGCCACGCAGGCCGTTTTGCCAAAATAGCCTCAATCATGTCTTGCATGTGTCCAACAGGAAGTGTTATTGTCTCACATAGTGTTCTAGGTCTTTAACTCTATTTGGTCTTATTTTTCTCATACAGGTGTGGATCTACTTACCAGAGCCGGAGCATGACAGACGCCCAAGGGCCGTTGCATTCATGAGTTGCTTAAGGAGACTTTTTTTTTATGTTTTGAGTCTGTTTTTCTTTTTGTGTCGTCTTTTACATTCTAGTTTTGTACAGTAATGTCGAGTCTTTTAGGTGATGTTAGAGTCTGTCATAGTCTAGTTAAGTTTGACGAGTCTTATGTTATTGTACTTCCTATTTTGTATTTGAAAAAAATGTGTTATAAATAAAAAATCCAAAAAAAGAGATTTTGCGTTTTTATATTTGCGTTAGAAGTTTTCTTTATAATACTAATTCTAGAAATTGAATTTGTTTTTTGAGGTGGTTTTCCTTTAGGAAATTAATATCTAGAACTCAAAATAAAAAGAATTGCGTTTATATTTCCTTTAATATATTAAGACTAAACATTCAAAAAAAAATAATTTCTTTTGATACCTCTTTAGAAGTTTTCTTTAGTTTATCTTTAGAGTTTCTCCCTTAGGTAATCAAAACTGAAATCCAAAAACATTTTTTATCTTTTTCATTTCTCGTTTCGAAATCTTTCCTCAGGATATCAAATTGAAATTCAAAATATTTTTTTTTGGTCTATTCTTTAGATTTCCTTCCTAAAAAAAATCAAAAAATATTTTTCTCTTGTAGGGGTTTTTCCTTAATAATTTCTCATAGAGTATCTGTTTCAAAAAAAGAAAAAGAAAAAATATATGCTCGTTTAAGATTGAGTTTAGAATAGATTATAGAACATTAAGTCTAAAAAAAAGAGATTTTCTTTTTTTTTTTTTTCTCGTCAGACTAGCCATTAAGGTTAAGAAGAAGAAGAAGAAGAAGAAGAAGAAGAAGAAGAAGAAGAAGAAGAAGAAGAGGAGAGAACGTTAGTTTGTTTAGTCTATTCTCGATTTTTCCAGAACTATGCTTGATCTGATTCATGCGGCGTCATGATACGTAGGCAACCTACATAGGGTTCGATCGAATCATTTTTTTTAAAATTAAAAGAAAAGAAAAAAGAAGGAAACAAAAGAAAAAAGAGAGATGAAATTATGGGATGTGAGAAATGAGAGGAAAGAAAAGAGTGGTAATTAGAAAAAAAGGGAGGGAAAATGAGAAAGCAAATGCTAGAAAAGCAAAGAAAAGAGAGGAATGTAATGAACAAATTGGGGTGATGCCAAGTGACATTGTGACCCTCGAAGTCATTCTTGAACCATCAATTGTTGCTAGGTGCATTGCACACAATTTGATATTTGTAGTTGTTAAATGCCCTAACGCTAACATGATGACTTCATTTTGTGCCTCTTTGTTATCTTCATTATAGCAGAAGGGTGGTTGGTTTGTGGTTCTTAAACTGGTAACTCTTCCATACAACACAAGGTCAAAGAGCAAGGTAGCCATGGCTAGCAAAGACTTGGACATGGGTGTTATTGATCCGTCTAAGGAGATTTTGGGTCAGAATTTGAGTTGAAAGAAGAGGTCTTAAGGTTGAAAGGACAGATGGCCGAAATATACCAAGCCTGGATTAGTGGGCATCCTCCACCATTAGTTCCCGCTAACTACACTGAAAGCCTTGTCACCATTCCGCCACTGTCACAAATCCATCTTCCTACTGCTGCTAATATCTCCCCACAACCTTTTCACACTCCACCCCCTAAAACCACCTCATATCCCGCTCCTTTGACCACTCATGTTTTTGTAGCTCCTCCGCCAGCTACTTTTCCTCGATCTCTAGTGAGACTGTGTTCAAAGTACCCGATGCCCAATATTATGCTCCAGAACCCACTTTCAAAGTCTCAGATCATTATTCCTGCACTGCTCACTTTGAGCCTCATGTTGAAACTGAGAAGCCACCCAAGAACGCGGAGGAAGAGGAGATATTTAGAAAAGTAAAGAGTCTGGAACAATCATTGAAGAATATGCAAGGGTTAGGAACCCAAGTACGTGTGGCTTACAAAGATTTGTGCTTGTTTCCTGACATTCTACTGCCTGCTGAGTTTAAGATGCCAAAGTTTGCTTTGTATAACGGACATGGAGATCCGGTGGCCCATTTGAGAGGCTACTGCAGTAAGATGAGAGGCGCCGGCAGGAAGGACAAATTATTGTTGGCGTATTTCAGTCAGAGTCTGAGTGGAGCAGCACTAGAGTGGTACACCCGCCAAGACGCTAGCAGGTGGTACACATGGGACGATATGGCTCAGGCCTTTGCCCGGCACTTTCAGTACAATATAGAAATTGTCCCGGATCACATGTCCCTTACCAAGATAGAAAAGAAGCCTGATGAAAGCTTTAGGGAATACAGGCTCAGATGGAGAGAGCAAGCTGCTCGAGTCAATCCCCCGATGGAAGAAGACGAGATGGTCGAGTATTTTCTTCAAGCTCAAGAGCCAAATTACTTTGGGCATTTGATCTCAGCTGTGGGTAAGCCTTTTAATGATGTGGTAAAAATGGGAGAAATGGTAGAAGATGGGCTGAAGTCGAGCAAGATCATGAGCTATTCTGCTTTAAAAGCCACAACACAAGCAATTCAGAACAACACAGGAAGCTTGCTGGATTAGAAGGAACATGATGATGTTGTCGTGGTTGTCTCAGGATCACGACATGGTCCAACGAGTCTGCCTTACCAATATACTCAGCCTCAACCCCAACCCCAAACCTATTCCCGAGCTCCACATAATCCACCCCAGTATTATCCTCTAAACAACGTCCGGTCATCTGTCCAACCACTAGGTCATTCCTCATGGCGAGCGCCAGCACCGCGTAATGCACTTTTGCCTTCACAACATTTTCGAGCATCCAACAACCCTAGGAAACTAGGGCATAGAGGGGAACAAAGGCAAAGAAATAGTTTCACGCCAACCAGGGAATATTACATAAGCCTGTTTGAAAAGTTGAAACATTTTGGCCTGATTGAGCCGCTCCTCGGCTATACTCCGGACCCATATGCAAAAGGTTTTGATCCTACCGTACGGTGCATGTACCACTCTAATTTCCAAGGGCATAGCATTGATTCAAGAAGGGATAATTGTGATCAAGGACAGTGACAGGGAGTATGCGAATCCTCTTGGGAACTTGCCGACTGAAGTTAATGATATTGAAGTTGGTAATGATCTTGACAATATTGATGTGGAACTCAGTGGCTAAGATGCCGAGTTAGGTAATTGGAAAGACGCTCCTTTCTTGGTTAGCGAGGGAGGAGTCTTGGTGGTTTATTTTGTTGTCATTTCTGTTGTCCGGGTTATTTCAGGGTTGTAATCCGGATATTGTCTTGTGACTCAAACCCTTCTATCCTTTTATTTTGCCTAGTTCGTTTAGTCGTAGTAACACGTTTAGTGTTGTCTAGGTTTGTTCCAGGGTTGTAACCCCAGTTTAGTTTGCTTGTTTTGTTGTTCGAACCGTTTCACCGTCTGTTTAATGCAATCTCTTATTTTCTGTTATTTCTAGTCATTTTTTGTTTAGTTCTCTTTTTCTTTTATAGTTCTTTCCAAGCTGGCTCTAGTGACATGACATGCACACATAATTCTAGGCCTGGTCTTAAAAGTTAGTTTAATCATGAAGCAATGAAACAATTTTGAAGATGATAGGGATATTTGAGGGGAATAAGTACAGATTTGGACATTTTGAGATAATTTAAAGCCCAAACTATGTGAAACTGGGGCAGATAGTTTGGGAAGTTAATAGGATGACAAGAATTTTCCTTGAGAGAGTGTGCCCTGAACAATTTGAAGCGAGCAACTTTGAGTTCGAGTGCATCTCAAGTAACCAAATAAAGCCAAGGGATTTTGCTCCAAATAGACGGAGGGCATCCATTGTGAAGAAGAAACTACCCAACGAGAGTCCTGTGCTTGACAAGGCACTAAGAAAAAGGTGGAAGGCATATCAGTGATATCAATGCCGGATTTGCAAAAGAAATGTTGTACTTGGCATTTTCAGGGATTGGGAGGCACTGTTTCATCTACCCAAACACTTTATACCATTCGGTACCCCTTTTCAGCCTATGCTGATGTTTTACACGTCAATACCACACAAGAGGGGTGGGGGGGGGGGTGATTTGTGTTGTACCCAATTTTTGCTTAACTTAATTATGTAAGGACCTGGTTCTTCTATGTGTTCCAACTACTACTGTCACAGAATAAAAACTACAGAAAATGAAGAACACAGAGATTTAACGTGGAAAACACCTGGCTCAAAAGGTGAAAAAACCACGACCTACCTTCCACTTGGATTTTCCCAAACTTTTCACTAAAAGAACTGAGCCAAAAACTGCATTTACAAAAGCTCTTTTGTAAACCTAAGATTAACTCTAATCCCGTTGTGGCACAAAGCCTCAACTGTTGCAACAACTTCAAGTTAACTCTAACATGAAAACTCTAAGTACCTAATACAATTTCTTCTTAATAAGCTGAAAGGTACAATGTAAAATCACCTACTACAATTGAACTAGAATGAAAAATAGACTCTTGGAACTGGTTCTTCTATCTGGTTCAAGTAGTTTCAGGATTGCACGCTTGAATCACACATAAATTGCTTGCAAAATTGCTTTGCTATTTTGCTCTCAATTCACATTTAGCTTCTGCTTATGTGCATTACCTGTAAAAGAGAACAACACTAATATTTAAGGAGTTGGCAATTAGAGATTGACTAGGATACAGACGCTACTCTTCCATGGTGGAAGAGTTCTAGTTGATCTCATACTCTAACTCTATCCTTTTCCTAAACCGTGTTCTCTTTGTGTAAGGAGTCTTTCTCCTTATCCAATATGCAACCTTTTCGATCATGATCAGGAGATAACACTTCTGATATGATAGATTATCTCATTCACGTGCATCTCACATGTTTGAGTTGATCATAACTGTGCTTCACAAGATGGACCTGGTCCATGTCTGAGTTCCTTTGTCAGTCTTCAAAACTTCACCTTAACTTGGTCCAACAAATTTCCCCTTTTTACTGATGACAAACTCTATGCTTCTCACTCACTTAGGCCCTTTCAGAACTCAGCTTATTCATAAATAAAAAGTAAGAAAAATTTACTTATCATCAAGGACCAGGTTCATTAGGTTATAAACATCATTTATTCAGAATATTCAAAGCACAATATCTCTTCCCCCTTTTGGCATCATCGAAAAGTTGCATAAACAAAATGTAAGTCCCAGAATTTTGACAATTACTCATGGCCACTAGGGCGACTGCAATTGTAATCATGGATTAATCATCAGTAATCAAACAAACATTTCAAACTATCAAGGAAATATTAACAATCAACAAGAGCAGAAACAGTAGATATCATTGATAGAAGATATCTTGCTACCACAATCCACAAAAAGAAAGCAAAATTATTCAAAACATGAGCAAAAGAAAGAGAAATCCCTAATCTGGGTCACTGGTGGTACTAGACAGGTTCAGGAGATGAAGGCTATAAGTCCTAAGGCTTGGGGGAGCTAGAGGATTGGTTTTGGGCTTGGAGAAGGTTCAACATATTTTGAAGAATGCCATCATTCTTCTCCTTTTCCTTAGTGAAGAGCATCCCTCTCAGATTCAACCTCTGCTAGGCGAGCCGTCACCCTGGCTATCTCAGCATCCTTGGCCCCACTTTCCTGAACTAGAGCCCTGACTTTACTGTTGACAGGTGTCTTCTTGGATGAAACAGGTTCATTGGGAATGTAATTGACTAGATTGTCACAAGCAATCAAGGTATTTGTGCCAAAATGTTCCGTGCTTGTGGCCATTTCCTACTTCTTCAGAGGCACCTTGCACCGATCCAGAACAATAGTCAGAATAAATCCATAAGGGGTGGCATGAGCCTTGGAGCCATTGATAAACCTGTCCAGTAGCTTAATGATGAATGAAGGCCAGTTGATTTGCCTTCCACTTTCAAGGCACTCCATCAGAACTAAGTCCATATAGTTAGCAATGTGCCCTCTTTCCTGCCTGGGCAGTAGGCACTTGTTGACAAACTCAAAGAGGACTTTGTGTTGTGGCTTCATTTCACTCTTGTGCACAAACTTGCCTCATTCACTTCTTCAACATCACAGAATCTCCTAGTGATTTCAAGAGCAGAAGGAAGGAATCCAGACTGGGCCATTTTTGCCTAATGTAGTCATCATATCCCTCAGCAGGGATGTCAAGAATCTCTCCCAGCTTCTCTGCATCGAAGGTCACTTGAACTTTCACTTGGCTGGTGACTCTTCCATCCTTGACTTCTGCATTTGCCATGAATTCAATGATCTCATTCTTGGCTAGTATTCCATCCATCTGAAGAACCATGTCCTTCCAGCCCTAAACAGCTAGTGCATCAACCAAACGAACCATTCCTGGTTCCACCAAGTCTTTCAGCAATCTTCCCTTCAAAATCTTTCTTTTGCCAAACTTGGCCAGCTTGTCTTGTCTACCATCAGACTCACTTTCTTTTTCACCACTCTATTCCTCATCTTCAGTAATTCTAACTTGTTTGTTTTTCACTGCAAACCTTGTCCTCTTGGCCAATGAAGGCTCAGTGTCCTTAGACACAGATGAAGACTTCTTGGAAGAAGTTTTGGTCTTTTTGGGCTTGGGGGTCTGAACCTCCATTGTTGTATGTTCCTCCTGATGGACCTATTCCATCTCCCCAACATCAATAGCTTTAGAGGACTCTGCAACATTATCTTTTCCTTTATCCATCCTCTTTTTCTTGCTTTCAGCCAATGCCTTTTGTAATTCACTCTCACTCTATTTCACTCTACTTCTTGTGGCTCTTCCCTTTGGTAAGGGAATTTCAGTGGTTTTTGGGGAAGAAGCCTTTCTTTTCTTGGAAGGTTTTGCAGTGCTGGGGGCTTTAGGTGTTAGAGTTCTCCTTTTCTTTGGATCATAACTAGCACCTACTTTCTTCAGAAGGTCTGCTAGGGTCTCCTCAATAGATGAACCAGGTTCATCTGCCTGTGAACTTAGATTAACCAAACCTTCAGCAGCCTCCCCTGAACCACTTTACCCTAACTTCATACCACTTTCTTCTACAGTTGCATGTTCAACTCCACAGATAGCTGGTACCATCAATTCAGAAGTGGGTGAAGAACCAGCCACTCCTTTCCCTTTTCCCTTCACATCACTACATACACCCTCTCTCTCTTTTTCTTTTTCTTTTTTATTTTTACCTCCTCTCCTTCCCAATTCAGGCAATCCCACATTCCTGACAGACCCAACCAAAACAAACCTATTTTCTAAATTTTCAGCCAAAGCAGAACGTACCTCAGAAGGGTAGTTTTGAGCCTTCTCAGAGTGAGAAAACCCAGTTCCTTCCCCCCTCACTTGCAGATTTGATCGAATCGTCTGAGTTATCAGAATCTTGGGCTTGACTTGCCTTTAATTTCTCGTTCAATTTCTTTGAAAGAGCACCAATTGCCACCATTTTGCGAGCAAGAATTTTTACTCACCTTCTCCTAGGTTGAGGGATTGTGCTGGGTGGAGAAGGGGTGGATGAATCAGAGGGAGTAGGTTGTGGAGGAGTGTCTGGGTTATCTTGAGGGTTAGACATTGTGACTGATTTCGTGAGAGAATTTGTGAGTTTGGCCTTTTGGAAGAGAGAGCAATTTGAGAGTGAAAGAAGAAATTTGACGGTTTAGAGAATTATGAGAGTGGCAGTGTTTATGATGATGGGTTTTTAAATAGAGAGGCCTAATTAATGACTAATGGCAGCTTTTTGCAGTCAACTAGAAGTCCAATCAACCTAAAATTTCAGGTTGAAAAAGCGGTTAGGCTTCCCTATATTCTAGGCGTTTTATGTGGTGAGGATTCTATTAGAGACGGAACTGGTTCAAAAAAAATAACCGGATAGGATTTTCTGATGTTTTTGAACATAGATAGGACTCTGCTCATGATTTAAATATTTATATTTCTAATTGTGCAGAGTATAGAAAATATACCTCGTTATTCAGATGAACCAGGTTCTTCATTTAGAATCCTCTTGATCATGCCTCAATTTACCAAAATAGAGAAAATATTGTTAGAGATCAGTGAGTCATATCAACACATGTCACAGGAGTATACTATTTACAGTATGAAACTGAATAAAAATTAATCTAGATATTTACACAAGTTCCAGATTTCCAAGCCAAAAAGAATTTTTTTTCATTTTATTTTCATTGTGCATTCTGAGCTGGTCCCATTAAGTGATATTAATCATACCTAATTCTAACATGTTCCTTTCAAAGCTTTCTCTACTCAGTACTTTAGTAAATATGTCAGTAATTTGTTTATTAGTGGCACAGAATTCTATAGTAATCAATCCTTTCTCATAGTTATACCTTAAGAAGTGATGTCTAACATCTATGTGCTTAGTCCTTTTATGATGAACTGGGTTCTTAGTCATACTAATAGCACTAGTGTTATCACAAAAGATAGGGATGCAACCAACTTCAATGCCAAAATCCATCTGCTGCTGTTTGATCCACAGCAGTTGAGCACAACAAGAGGTAGAAGCAACATACTCAGCCTCAGTAGTAGATAAAGCCACTGAATTCTGCTTTTTAGTGGCCCATGATACCAGACATGAACCAAGAAAATGAGCCATACCGGAGGTGTTTTTCCTATCCATAAGGAAACTTGCATAGTCAGCATCAACATATCCTACTAGATTAAAGTTACTACCTTTAGGTACCAAAGACAAAGATCAGTAGTGCCTTTCAAATATCTCAGTATCCTCTTGACAGCAGTCAAATGGGATTCCTTAGGATTTGCCTGGAAATGAGCATAAAGCCCTACACTGAAAACCATGTCAGGTCTGCTAGCAGTAAGATACAAAAGTGAACCAATCATACTCCTATGCAATTTCTAATCAACAGATGAACTAGGTTCATCTATGTCTAATTTTATAACTGTTGCAATGGGTGTATCTATTTCTTTTGATTCATGCATTTTAAACTTCTTAATCAACTCTTTTGCATATTTCTGCTGATAGATCATGGTTCCATTTGGGTTTTGTTTGATCTGTAAGCCTAAGAAAAAGTTAAGCTCACCCATCATACTCATTTCAAACTCACTCCCCACTACTTTGGCAAATTCCTTACTCAGTTTGTCAGTGGTTGCCCCAATAATTATGTCATCAACATATATTTATACTACAAGAAGGTCCTTACCTTTTTCCCTCAGGAATAGAGTACTGTCAGTTTTACCTGTCTTGTAGCCATGTTCAAGCAGGAATTTGGACAGTCGTTCATACCATGCTCTAGGAGCCTGCTTGAGTCCATAGAGAGCCTTGTCTAATTTGTACACATGTTCTGGACACTCTTCACTCTCAAACCCTGGAGGTTGTTTGACAAACACCTCTTCCTTTAGGTAGCCATTTAGGAAGGCACTTTTGACATCCATCTGATGAAGAGTAAATTCCATGTGTGCTGCAAAGGCTATGAGGAGTCTTATTACTTCCAATCTTGCAACTGGAGCAAAGGTCTCATCATAGTCTATGCCTTCCTCTTGGCTATAACCTTGGACCAACCAATCTTGCCTTGTTCCTTGTAACCATTCCATCTTTATCAAGTTTGTTTCTGAAAACCCATTTAGTGCCAATGACCGATTTGTCCTTGGGTCTTGTGACCAGATGCCACACTTGACTTCTTTCAAACTGATTGAGTTCATCTTGCATTGCATTTACCCAGTCTGCATCCTGCAAAGCTTCAGCAACATTTTTAGGTTCAATAAGAGATAAGAATGCATCAAAAGCACTAACTGAGATCTGGTTTTAACTCTAGAAGTTGGGTCAGTAAGGATGTTCTCAATGGGATGAGAACTTTGATACTTGTAAGGTTTAACAACCAACTGATTTTTGTTTGGTGTTTTTCCCATGTTCCGTTGCTGAGGAACAGGCTCATAGACAGGTTCCATTTGGAAATTTGATTCACTTCTTCTTTGTTCAGTCCCCCCCGTCAGGTTGCCCTTGATGGAAGAACCTGTTCCACCATCTATTCCTTATTTTGGTGCAGCTTCACTCAATTCTTTTACCAGCTCAATAGCTTCATCTTCGTGTTCCTGTCTCTCAGAAAGAATGTTAGTTTCATCAAAAACTACATTTACACTTTCTTCTACACAAAAAGTTCTTTTATTGTACACTTTATAAGCTTTTCTACGTTAAGAAATATCACAAGAATACTCCCTCATCACTTCTGGGATCAAACTTACCTAGGGAGTCCTTTCCATTATTGTGCACAAAGCACTTGCATCCAAATGCCCTAAGATGGGATATATTTGGTTTTCTCCCTTTAAGTAACTCATAGGGAGTCTTCTCTACAAGAATTCTAGTCATGCACCTATTAATAATATAACATGCAGTATTTACAGCCTCTGCCCAGAAGCTATAGGACAGTTTACTAGAAAGAAACATAGTCCTGGCCATATCTCCAAGAGTCCTATTCTTTCTTTCAACTACTCCATTTTGTTGAGGAGTCCTAGGGTCAGAGAAATTATGATCTATACCATGCTCATCACAAAATTCAGCAAACTTAGCATTTTCAAATTCAGTTCCATGATCAGACCTAATTGATGCAAGTTGATTACCTAGTTGTTTCTGAGTTTTTCTAACAAAGGCAGTAAACATGTCAAATGCTTCATCCTTAGATGTTAAGAACAGTACCCAAGTAAACCTAGAGTAATCATCAACAAGTACCATCACATATTTCTTACCACCTCTGCTCAATGTTCTTATTGGACCACAGAGATCCATATGAGCCAGTTCCATCGTCCTGGTCGTTCTTACCACCTTTTTGCTTTTAAAAGAGGATCTTACCTGCTTTCACCTTGCACAAGCCTCACAAACTTTGTCTTTCTTGAACTTGATGTTAGGTAACCCTATCACCAGGTCCTTGGAGACTAATTTTTTGAGTTGATTTAGACTTGCATGACCAAGTCTTTTGTGCCACAGGAGGGGATCATTGTCCAACACACTCAAGCAAGTGAGTTCATTTTCTGAAAGAGTGGACAAATCTACAATGTAAATATTGTCAACTCTTTTTCCCTGCAATACAATCTTGTCAGTGGTAAGATTAATCACAAAACATTTAGTAGAGGTGAATGCTACCAGATTACCTCTGTCACACAGTTGTGATACACTGATTAGGCTATATTTCAAGCCATCTATCAAGTAGACATTCTCAATGGAATGTGAGTCTGTCTTACCTACCTTTCCAACCAAAATGATCTGACATTTCTTCCCATTTCCAAAGGAGACATTACCTCGTTTTAGGTCCTCAAGTGAAAGGAACTGGTTCTTACTTCCAGTCATATGCTTTGAGCAGCCACTATCCATGTACCATATTTGGCTACTTCCCTCACTTGGACCAGGAAAACGAAATCAGGGGTTAGTCTTAGGAACCCAAACTAGTTTGGGTCCCTTTCTATAGGCAAAGGGCTGAATTAAATTCTTTCTAGCCTATCCAGGCAGCCTATTTTTCTCTTGAACAAAGGTTTTGTTCTTTTGACTGGCCTATTTCTTTTGCATTACATTCACTTTTGTAATGAACAATCTTGCCATAGTGTGTGCAGATTTTGTTCTCAGGAAGTGTGATGTACTTGCTTTTGGGAACCCCCTTAGGTGTTGGGGTCCCATAGAGAAGTCCTCTCTTATTGCTACTGTGGCTCTCTTGTAGCCAGGATAGTGCATCAAAGGACTTATTCCATTTGCAAGTTCTGTCTAGTTCATGCTTCACCTTGCCTAGATCTTCTTTTAGGACTCTTATCTGCTCATCTTTCTTGTACAGTTCATCCTTCATTTTTCCTAGATTTTCTTCTAAGGTGAGATGTGTGTGATCAGCTTTCTTCTTACATGTTTCTAATTTTAGTTTTAAATTTTCAGACCTAAGTTCTAAGACAGTGGTGTCAAGTTCTAGAACTTGGTTCTTCAACTCAGTATTTTTACTATCACTTTCACTAGCCCTGAGTTCCAGATTTTTACACTTGGCTTTTAGGATCACACGTTCCCTAGAAAGCTGCTCCTTCTAATTGTTTATGACCTCAGACTCATCTATGAAGTCTAGCAGTAATTCAGATAGCCTTTCTTTAGACAAAAATTAAATCTTGTCTTTAAAATGAATCACACTTACCTCTTGTTCATCGTCTGATTCTCCAATGGCCATAAGTGCTTATTCATCTCCAGTTTCATCTTCTGAATCCTCATCTGAGCTTTCTCCCCAAGCAGCAACCATGGCCTTTGTTGATACTTTGTTCTTCTTGGGATGAACCTGTTCCTTCTTCCTATTTCTCCGTTCGGCCCTTTCTTTCTTCCATTCTTTCCCACTAAGGACAATTCTTGATCATGTGGTCAGTCTTACCATATTTTGTAGCAGCCCTCGTTGGTCTGTTTTTCAGGAGCCCTTGGTTTGTTGAAGGTTTCACCTCTTGAAGAACCCTTTCCTCTCATTAGGTACTTCTTGAAATCCCTTGTGATCATAGCCATTTCATCATCCTCCAAGTCTGCACCTTCAGCTATTCTGAGAGCCAGGCTTCTTTCCTTCTTGGGTGCATCCATCTTCATGGTTTGCCTTCTCAGTTCATAGGCGGTGAGATTTCCAATCATCTAATCCAACTTGAGAGTAGAAATATTCTTTGATTCCTGAATAGCAGTGATTTTCTCAACCTTGTCTTGTTCAAGAATAATTCTTCCTAGAGACTTAAGTTCATTTGTTAGTGTTGTGAACCTTGTGTACATCTCTTGGATGGTTTCTCCTTCCTTCATGGTGAAATTCTCATATTGAGAATACAACAGTGTTCCTCTAGATCTCTTTACTTGAGGAGTTCCTTCATGGGCCACTTTTAGAGTGTCCCAGATCTCCTTAGCAGTGGTACAACTTTGAATTCTGTTGTACTCATCTGGACCTAGTCCACACACAAGCCATTTCTTGGCCTTGGCATTCTTTTCCCATTTCTTCAAATCTTCAGCAGTACAGTCAGCTCTCGTCTTTGGCACGGCCACTCCTTCAGCATTCTTCTTTGTAGTAGCCAGAGGACCATCAGTAACAATGTCCTAAAGTTCATAGTCTTCTCCTATGATGTTGTCTCTCATCCAGTTGTTCCACCAGGAATAGTATTGGCCATTAAAGAGTGGAGGCCTAACAGTGGATTGTCCTTCCCAGTTTCCAGGTGGTGCACTCATCTTGAGCTGTTCCTAAGGTGTTAGCCTCTTCAAGGATAATCTGCTCTGATACCAATTGATGTTTTATACGTCAATACCACACAAGAGGGGGGGTGATTTGTGTGGTACCCAATTTTCTCTTAACTTGATTAGGGAAGGACCCGGTTCTTCTATGTGTTCCAACTACTAGTGTCGCGGAATAAAAACTACAGAAAATAAAGAACACAGAGATTTAACGTGGAAAACACCTAGCTCAAAAGGTGAAAAAACCACAACCTACCTTCCAGTAGGTTTTTCCAAACTCTCCACTAAAATCACTGAGCCAAAAACTGCATTTACAAAAACTCTTTTGTAAACCTAGGATTAACTCTAATCCCATTGTGGCACACAACCTCAACTGTTGCGACAACTTCAAGTTAACTCTAACATGAAAACTCTAAGTACCTAATACAATTTCTTCTTAATAAGCTGAAAGGTACAATGTAAAATCACCTACTACAATTGAACTAGAATGAAAAATAGACTCTTGGAACTGGTTCTTCTATCTGGTTCAAGTAGTTTCAGGATTGCACGCTTGAATCACACATAAATTGCTTGCAAAATTGCTTTGCTATTTTGCTCTCAATTCACATTTAGCTTCTGCTTATGTGCATTACCTGTAAAAGAGAACAACACTAATATTTAAGGAGTTAGCAATTAGAGATTGACTAGGATACAGACGCTACTCTTCCATGGTAGAAGAGTTCTAGTTGATCTCATACTCTAACTCTATCCTTTTCCTAAACCGTGTTCTCTTTGTGTAAGGAGTCTTTCTCCTTATCCAATATGCAACCTTTTCGATCACGATCAGGAGATAACACTTCTGATATGATAGATTATCTCGTTCACGTGCATCTCACATGTTTGAGTTGATCATAACTGTGCTTCACAAGATGGACCTGGTCCATGTCTGAGTTCCTTTGTCAGTCTTCAAAACTTCACCTTAACTTGGTCCAACATATGCTAATTTTCTTGACCTCCCCTCTTTTGGAATCGAGTTAGATTAATTAAAAAAGAAATTCATGCCCTATAAGGTTTGTTTTAGAAACTTCATTCAAAAAATTTAAAAAATAACAAAAAAAAACAAAAGAGAAAAAAGAAAGAGGTTCACATAGTTTTCACATAGTTTTTGAAATTTTAGATTGGAGCATTCCATACTGTTGCATCATTATCCACATTACCACCGCTTCCTTGAGCGGAGTCCGATCACCGCCCGATCGGCTAAGCCGTCTCCCCGAGACGTTACCATTATTTCATTCTCACTTTTCAGTTTCAATTATCAATACATTACCACCATATGTGTATAACATGGCGTCCGATCACGGCCCGATCGGCTAAGCCGTCTCCCCGAGACGTTACCATTTCTCCGTTAATCATCTCACTTCAATCTTTGGTTTCACATGTATTAGTTCATCGGCGCTTGGGGCCACAATTACCACATTCCCTAAATCACGTTTTACATTGTTCCCGTTTTCAACATTTACCTTGCCGTTTAAGGTCATAGGCACATACAAAAGCAATTTAAGTTATAAGCATAGAGAGGAACTCATCTAGTTCGGCATATTAGTCCCATTGTAACCTTGACTTGACAATTAGGCATTTAGCACATAGATCATGTTCTCCACACATCCTCAATTCACAAAGAATAACACATTAAGCACATGAAGAAGCACCTTCTATATACATCTTCACAACATCAATTATTTGAATATAACAAGTACTACATCAATCAAATTTCGAACTTACAACATTTGCATGGAAGCTCAATTTCTAAGAGGAGGGGGTTTTAGCCATACATACCTCAATAGAGCTTTCCTTAAATCCTTATAATAAATTCCGAAATTTCCTAGCAACTTCGGTCTATTTTATGAAAATTACGAGTTGAACCAAGAATTAGAGGTATGAATAAGATTCTAGCTCATTTAAGTAAATTATCAAGCACTAAGTGTGCACAGTGATTTTAGGACCCTTTAGTGAGAGATTTTTCATCATCCTAAACCACAATTGCTATCTTTTTGGTTCACAACCTCCCCATACCCCATTATCTTTTATGCATGCAAGATTATCAGCCCTTATGCCCATGAATCCACTTGCTATCACTTATTTTAATAGAAATTTCGAAATTATAGATGAGGGTACAAGTTCTTACCTCTTAGGGTGAAGACCTAGTAATTTCACTTGACAATCTTCAAGGATTTGGGGCAAGGATTGAGTGGGGACTTGATGAAGGTCACCCCCTCTCTTTCTAGAACTTCCTCTCTCACTCTATATGCAGTGAAATGTTAGAAAAAATGGTCTAATGGGGTATTTTTAATGGGATGGGGTCGGGTTTTAAAAGTTAGAAAATAGGAGCCCCGACACGATCTGCGATCGTATAGGCGATCACATAATGGACATGCGGCCCGCAGAATGGACCGCAAAATGGCCGTAAAACCTGAACACACTGTCTGGGTATACGACAGAAATGTGGTCCGCATACCTGTTCTGCGGTCGCATAATGTACCGCAGAACTGCCACTTACAAAAATTCCAAGGGGATTATGCGATGACTATGCGGCCCGCATAGTGATTATGCGATCGTATATTTGGCCGCATAGTTGACCTCAAATTAACCATCACACTGCCTGACTCTGCGGCGACTATGCGATCCGCATAACTATTTCGCGATTACATAATGGACCGTAGAAACGCACTTTTCTGGAAAACATTACACCCAACTTGGCACTACGAGCTCTCGGGTTTTGTGTAGAAATTTTCACGGGGCCTTACATCCTCCCCACTTAAGATCATTCGTCCTCGAATGAGGATTAAGGTTCACTTATTAGGAATTTTTTTTATGCAACCTCAGCTTTTCATAACATGAAACATATCAACAGCTCTAAATTTGGCTAACTCCCTAAATTTTTAAATATTTCGCCAGAGTTTCCTTTGTAACTAGGCCTATCCACCTGTCAGAGGGCCCCAGAAACATATCCTAACAGCATATAAATGTTCCACAGACACAACATAACTTGTACAACACCAACCATGGCTGCATAGGCAACATATAACCAAGACAGAACAGTTTTACATAGATCAATCAAAAGATAAGAGTTCCTAAAGACCAAATGCATAAAAAGCTATTACATGGCTATACAAACAAATGTGGGTACTTCTTTCTCATTTCTTCCTCGGCTTCCCAAGTGGCTTCCTCAACCTGCTGGTTCCGCCATAACACTTTCACGGAGGCAATTTCCTTATTTCTCAATTTCCGGACTTGCCTATCAAGAATGGCAACTGGAACTTCTTCATATGACAGTTCTTCATTAACTTCAATAGTTTCAACTGGCACAATAGTGGACGGATCTCCTACTACCTTCTTCAACATAGACACATGGAAGACTGGGTGAACCAATGCCATCTCGGGTGGCAGCTCGAGCTTGTACGCCACCTGACCAATCCTCTGAATGATTATGTACGGTCCGACATACCTTGGACTCAATTTTCCTTTCTTCCTAAACCGCATGATACCCTTCATGGGGGAAACCTTCATAAATACCCAATCGTCTTCCTTGAACTCCAAATCTCTGCGACGAACGTCCGAATAAGACTTTTGGCGACTCTGAGCAGTTTTTGACCTTTCCTGAATAATTTTGACTTTCTCCATGGCCTGGTGCACAAGGTCCGGCCCTATCAATTCAGCTTCTCCAACCTCAAACCACCCAATGGGAGACCTACATCTCCTACCATACAATGCCTCAAATGGTGCCATCTGGATACTAGCATGGAAGTTATTGTTATAAGCAGATTCTATGAGCTGTAAATGGTCATCCCAGCTACCCTTGAAATCAAGAACACAAGCACGCATCATGTCCTCGAGCGTCTGAATAGTCCGCTCTGCTTGCCCGTCGGTCTGAGGGTGAAAAGTCGTGCTAAGATTTACCTGTGTGCCCAAACCTTGCTAAAATTTCTTCCAAAAGTTGGCTGTGAATTGAGCCCCTCGATCTGAAATGATTGAGACTGGAGTGCCATGCAACCTGACTATTTCTTTGATATAAAACCGAGCATACTGTTCCGCTGTGTCGGTAGATTTAACTGGCAAGAAGTGCGCTGATTTCGTGAGTCAATCCACAATCACCCAAATTGAGTCAAACTTGTGCGGAGTGCGCGGTAACCCGACTACAAAATCCATGTTGATCATCTCCCATTTCCACATTGGAATTTCTATGCTTTGAGCCAATCCTCCGGGTCTTTGATGTTTGGCCTTCACTTTCTGGCAGTTCGGACAACTTGCCACAAAGTCCGCCACATCACTTTTCATGTTATTCCACCAATAAACTTCCTAGAGATCATGATACATTTTCGTAGAACCTGGGTGCACGGAATACCTAGAAGTGTGAGCTTCTGCCATGATCCTTCCCCGAAGACCATTGATATCCGGAACACATAGGCAGCCTTGGTACCGTAGGGTACCATCATCCATGACAAGGGAAAAAGCTGTGGTCTTGTATTTATGAATCCCCTCCTTCAGCTGTGCCAAAAATGGATCGTTGAATTGCTTCTCTTTCACCTCCGCCACAAGTGACAATTCAGCCCTATTCTGCACAATTACCCCTCCTTCATTAGAGTCCGCAAGGCGAACTCCCAAACTAGCAAATTGATGAACCTCCCGGGCCAATGGCCTCTGATCCGCCCTCAAATGAGCCAAACTTCCCATAAATTTTCGACTAAGAGCGTCCGCCATAACATTAGCCTTTCCCGGGTGATAGAGAATATCAATATCATAATCCTTGAGTAACTCTAGCCATCTTCTCTGTCTCAGATTCAACTCCTTCTGCTTGAAAATATATTGAAGGCTCTTGTGGTCCGTGAATACATCCACATGGACCCCATATAGATAATGTCGCCAAATCTTTAGCGCAAGCACCACTATCGCAAGCTCTAAGTCATGAGTTGGATAGTTCTTTTCATGATTCTTGAGTTTCCTGGAAGCGTAAGCTATAACCTTTCCGTATTGCATTAACACACACCCAAGCCCGATCCTTGAAGCATCGCAATACACCACAAATCCCTCTGTACCCTCTGGCAAGGTTAATACCGGTGCTGTAGTCAGTCTTGATTTCAATTCCTGAAAGCTCCTCTCACAAGCACCGAACCACTGGAACTTAACTTCTTTCTGGGTCAATTTAGTCAAGGGAGAGGCAAGAGTAGAAAATCCCTCCACAAACCTTCTGTAGTACCCAGCCAAACCCAAGAAACTGCGAATTTCTGTTGGAGTGGTAGGTCTAGGCCAATTCTTTACTGCTGCAAGGATCAACCATAATTCCTTCCCTGGAGATGACATGACACAAGAACATGACGGATTCAAGCCAAAATTCACATTTCGATAATTTTGTATACAGTTGATGTTGCTGAAGAGTCTGCAGAACTGCCCTGAGATGGTTAGCATGATCTTCTCGACTTCGAGAATATACAAGAATATCGTCAGTGAACACTATCACAAATGAGTCTAGAAAAGGCTTAAAGACTCGATTCATAAGATCCATGAAAGCTTCCGGGGCGTTTGTTAGCCCAAAAGACATTACTAGAAATTCAAGTACCCATACCGAGTCCTGAAAGCTGTTTTCGAAATATCCTGCTTCCTTATCATCAATTGATGATACCCGGACCGCAAGTCAAGTTTTGAGAAACACGTAGCACCTTGTAATTGATCAAACAAGTCATCTATCCTTGGTAGAGGGTATTTATTTTTGATTGTGAATTTGTTGAATTGCCGGTAATCAATACACATCCGTAGCGACCCATCTTTCTTCCTTACAAACAAGACCGGTGCGCCCCACGATGACACACTCGGCCGGATGAAACCCTTTTTTAGCAAATCCTTCAGTTGTTCCTTTAGATCTTTCAATTCTGCCAGTGCCATTATGTAAGGTGAAATTGATATAGGTTGCGTGCCTGGCATCACGTCGATCCCAAAGTCAATTTCCCTGTCTGGTGGAATCCCAGGGAGCTCATCTGGAAAGACATCCAGAAATTCATTCACAACTGGTACGGACTCAAGGCTAGGTGCCTCGGCATTAGTGTCCGTAACACGAACTAAATGATAGATACACCCCTTCTTGATCATCTTCGCGGCCTTAAGGTAAGAAATAAACCGACCTTTAGTCACTACATTATCTCCCTTCCATTAAACAACGGGCTCATTAGGAAACTCAAGCCTCATAGTTCTAGTCCGAAACAAAACATGAATAAAGTCAATCCATTCCCATTATTACATCAAAATCAACCATCCCCAATTCAATAAGATCGGCCATGGTATCCCTACCACACACCGTGACAACACAACTCCTATAAACTCGAGCTGCCAATATTGACTCACCAACCAGAGTAGATACCGAGAATGGTTCATGAAGCTGTTCTGGTTCTATCCCGAATTCCATAGCAACAAAAGGGGTAACATAGGACAAGGTGGAACCGGGGTCAATAAGTGCATACACATCATGAGATTGGACAGTCAGAATACCTGTAACAACATCTGGAGAAGCCTCTACAGTCTGGAAACCACTCATGGCATAAAACCGGCTGGGTCCTCCCGAATGCTGCGCACTATCTCTAGCTGCATCTCGCCCTGCGGGTGTTGGGGTACCTCGAGCTAGGGAGGGGACTGAAGATGTAGCAACTGCTGGACTGGATGACTGTACTGTGCCCCTACCCGCTCCCTGGCGGGATGTATGACAATGCCTCTGAATGTGGCCCCTCATCCCACATCCATAGCATACGGGTGACTCCAAGTAGCAAACCCCTGAGTGCATCTTCCCGCACTTGGGGCACGAAGACCTTTGCTGCTGCTGGGATCTCTCTCCTGACCGACCCCGCTGATGGGATCCTCTGTTGCCCTGACTGGTCCTGAAATGACTCCACTGCTGCTGCTGGCTGGGCCCTGATGGCGGTGCACTAGCTGAAGACTGTGCAACAGACTGGGACGGCCCTGATGTCCCTCCCCGAAAAGCTGATCTTCCCCTACCTAGTGACTCACCTATGTTGCCCGTAGACCGGGTCTTTTTGTTACCCTCTCTCTCCATTCTGTTCTTCAATTTACGGTTCTCTGTGGCCTGAGCAAATGCCACCATCTTCCCATAATTCATGTTAGAGTTCAATGTAACTGTAGAAGCCTCATTAATAGTTAAAGGATTAAGACCCTGAATAAACTAGCGCACCCTAGCCTCCATTGTGGGCAACATATGAAAAGCATACTTGGACAGGCGGGCAAACTTCATATGGTACTCCCACAAAATTCTGCTAACCTGCTTCAGATTTTCGAACTCCGCTGCACGGGCTGCCCTTGTCTCAGCAAGCGGGAAATGATCTATAAAGGCATCAGCAAACTCGCTCCACCTCGCCAGAGGGCTCCCCTCCTCGCAGGAATCTTCCCATAACTCAAACCACGCATAGGCCACCCTTTTCAGACGGTAGACAGCCAACTCTACTCCCTCTGTCTCAGTTGCATGCATAACCCTGAGGGTCTTGTGCATCTTATTAGTAAAATCCTGAGGGTCTTCTTCTAGATTGGCACCCGTAAACACTGGAGGGTCTAACTAAAGAAATCTATTCACCCTGGAACTGGTGGAATCCCCTTGCTGGCTAGATAAACTGGGTGCAACATTTGACCTCTGGGCCTGAGAGGCCACTAGCTGAGTCAACATCTGAATCGCTCCCCTAAGATCCCCATCAGAAATACCAGAACCGGAAGCTAGGGCTGGAGGCGGAATAGGAGTATCAATGGGAGAGATAGTAGTACCCTCCGCAGGTGTAGGAACTGGGGTAGTCTGCTCTGGAATAGGAGAACTAGGCAGGATGATAGCAGGGCGACTACCCTCACTCGCAGTATCAAGCAGTAATTCATCAGCCACTCCTGAGGTGGCATTGGCTTCTTGGCCAATTCTCGCTTTCTTCTTAGGTGCCATTTACTGAAAGATAGAACAATGCACTTGTTAGGGGGGGAATAGTTTCACATTTGCCGCATGATCCAGAATATCAAAGAAGGGTGTTATTCCTAATGCCCGAGTAGCCTCCAACTTATAGATATGGTCGACTACACACCGATAAGAAGCACTCTACCGGACACGGCTCCGAGACATCCTAGGACTCTTCAAAACCTTAGGCTCTAATACCAAGTTTGTCACGCCCCAACCTCGGGAGGCGCTACCGGCGCTCAATCGAGTGAACCCAACTGAGCAAGCCTTATTACCACTTTCTACCCAACTCCATATGATTAAAGAAACCATGCTTTCGTTTATTTAGACAATAGCAAAATCGAGCATTCAACACTGTTAGTTCATTTTTTTTATACCACAAATCTTAAGCCGTCGTTAAGTTTCCAAGATTTCATACAGTTATAGTTTAGAAGAAAGCAAGAGTTTATAATTTCAACATAGTTCACGGACCCATCCAGCGCCCGTACATAACCTACAAAACCGTCTACGGAGCCTCTAAGGATACAAAACACAATGATAACAACGCCGACAATAAGGCCCCGGTTATACCTCAAAAGTGGGTATCTATGACAAAAGTTGTACAACATAACCCCTTGAAGGAGAAAGGGGCTCACCAAGACTTTGAGAGGAGGATGCTCCGCTACGTGCGATCGGCACTATCCGCTATGGAGCCATCTACATTCATTTAAAAATGTAGCGCCCTCGGCAAAAGGGGCGTTAGTACCATGGAATAGTACTAGTATGTATAACTAAACACCATCCTGTTATAAAGAACAACCATACAAGAGTAAAAAGAAATCTTAAGGACAACAAAGCTTCAAATAAGCGCCACGTCAACAATATAAGAGGTTCACATAGTTTTTGAAATTTTAGATTGGAGCATTCCAAACTGCTGCATCATTACCATTATTTCATTCTCACTTTCCAGTTTTAATTATCAATACATTACCTCCATGTGTGTATAGCATGACGTCCGATCACGGCCCGATCGGCTAAGCCGTCTCCCTGAGACGTTACCATTTCTTCGTTAATCATCTCACTTCAATCTTTGGTTTCACATGTATTAGTTTATCGGTGCTTGGGGCCACAATTACCACATTCCCTAAATCACGTTTTACATTGTTCCCGTTTTCAACATTTACCTTGCCGTTTAAGGTCATAGGCACATACAAAAGCAATTTAAGTTATAAGCATAGAGAGGAACTCATCTAGTTCGGCATATTAGTCCCATTGTAACCTTGACTTGACAATTAGGCATTTAGCACATAGATCATGTTCTCCACACATCCTCAATTTACAAAGAATAATACATTAAGCACATGAAGAAGCACCTTCTATATACATCTTCACAACATCAATTCATTTAACATAACAAGTACTACATCAATCAAATTTCGAACTTACAACAATTGCAAGGGCACCATGGAAGCTCAATTTCTAAGAGGAGGGGGTTTTAGCCATACATACCTCAATAGAGCTTTCCTTAAAGCCTTATAATAAATTCCGGAACCTCCTAGCAACTTCAGTCTATTTTATGAAAATTACGAGTTGAACCAAGAATTAGAGGCATGAATAAGATTCTAGCTCATTTAAGTAAGTTATCAAGCACTAATGTGCACAGTGATTTTAGGACCCTTTTGTGAGAGATTTTTTCATCATCCTAAACCACAATTGCTATCTTTTTGGTTCACAACCTCCCCATACCCCATTATCTTTTATGCATGCAAGATTATCAACCCTTATACCCATGAACCCACTTGTTATCACTTATTTTAATAGAAATTTAGAAATTATAGATGAGGGTACAAGTTCTTACCTCTTAGGGTGAAGACCTAGTAATTTCACTTGACAATCTTCAAGGATTTGGGGCAAGGATTGAGTGGGGACTTGATGAAGGTCACTCCCTCTCTCTCTAGAACTTCCTCTCTCACTCTATATGCAGTGAAATATCAGAAAAAATGGTCTAATGGGGTGATTTTAATGGGTGTCGTGCCCCCTTTTTCTCGCGAAATCGGGTTTATGACATTTGGAGGGACAACTCGTTCCTTTTGGGAACTGGTTTGCATTTGAAAAGTCGCCACCTAATGATTAAGGTGCATTAAGACACCAATAGAGATTCAACTCTAAGCTTGTTTGAATAACCAGAGATTGGGTAATTGGTGTGCCAAATCAGGCTAAAATTGAAATGAAAATGGGCTAACATTTAAATAGCCACTTTTCCCTATTTGATTTATAAAAATAGTAAAATAATTTCTGAAAATAAATTAAAGGTACTAAAATGACTAATAGTACATAAATTATCAAAATTAAAAATACCGGACTTAATTTTTATAGATAGAAACGTAATTAAAGAGGCTAATATTGCAATTATATACAATTTAGCTTTAGAAATACTAAATAAATTTGTAAAAATATGTAAAAAATTATCTTAGCTATATTTTAGCATAAATTTGAGAATCCAATAAATGAACTACCAAAATGATAATTTTGGGAATAATTATTGGGTTTTTCTAGATAAAATAGGGCAATAAATTGATTAAAAATCTTTAAAAATTAAGGAAAAATAGTAAAACATTTGGACATACTTATATATGCATGCGCATGCTATTTTGAAAGTATTTCGCATATTAAAAATATATAGGAAAAAATTGGGTATCAACAGCTGCCCCTCTTTACCCGGGAAGGATGAAAGAGTTGTCGGGTAAAGATATGATGGCCAATTTTGACCGAACGAAATGGTTCGAGGAGACCTAGGCGGTGCACTGGCTTTTGAGCTGCCTACATATCCCTGGTCTTACAGGAATCAGCCCGTATGTAGTTTGGGATCCGTCAGCGGAGTATGCCGATGGAGACTTTCAAGAACGGACGCAATATTCAGGACGGGGGAATGGTTAAGGTTTGATAGGGCTGCGGGAACTGGAGCGGACTCGCTCTTGCCGAGATGGCCGTTGCTCGCCGGCTTACCTGCAAATAAGCAATACAAGCATTCATGGTGCGTAAATTTAAACATGATGCAAATTCATGTCGGACCATGAAGGTTGTCTTTGGACGGTTAGAATGACGTCCTTAGACCATAATGTCCTGGGCCATGAAGCGTATAATAAAGGATTCGCAGGCCATCAAATGATGCTCTCGGGCTATGAGGATGATGCCTCGGAACCATGACGCCTTTGAATAATGATATGCAAAAGATTAAAAGGGATCCTCAGGCCATGACATGGTGTTCTCGGGCTATGAAGATGATGCCTCTGAATGATGATGCCTTTGGATAATTTGGCGATCTTTCAGCCCATGAGACGCAGTATTTGGCGATCTTTCAGCCCGTAAAATGCAGTAGGTGGCGATCTTTCAGCCATGCAGAATGTAAATAAGGTGGCGATCTTTCAGCCATGCAGAATGTAAATAAGGTGGTGATCTTTCAGCCATGCAAATGTAGATAAGGTGGCGATCTTTCAGCCATGCGAATGAGGTGGCGATCTTTCAGACATGCAAAAATAGAAAAGGTGGCGATCTTTTAGCCATGCAAATGTAAAAAAGGCGGCGATCTTTCAGCCATGCAGAATGTAAATAAGGCGGCGATCTTTCAGCCATGCAAATATAGATAAGGTGGCGATCTTTCAGCCATGCAGAATGTAAAAGAGTTGGCGATCTTTCAGCCATGAAAATGTAGATAAGGTGGTGATCTTTCAGCCATGCAAATATAGATAAGGTGGCGATCTTTAAGCCATGCAAATATAGATAAGGTGGCGATCTTTCAGCCATGAAAATGTAGATGGAGGTGGCGATCTTTCAGCCATGCAAATATAGATAAGGTGGCGATCTTTCAGCCATGCAGAATGTAAATGAGGTGGCGATCTTTCAGCCATGCAAATGTAGATAAGGTGGCGATCTTTCAGCCATGCAAATATGGATAAGGTGGCGATCTTTCAGCCATGCAAATATAGATAAGGTGGCGATCTTTCAGCCATGCAAATGTAGATGGAGGTAGAGCTTAACATCGGAAGGCAGAATGGTAGCCTTATGCAAGAAATAAAAGGGGAAATGGTAATAGATTTTTCTTAGTTGATAGCAGATTGCGGTATCGTGACTGCTGGGGACATCGTGACATACGGAATGCTACTGGTGCATGTGGATAGCAAATGTTGGTAAGTGCAACAGTTTTGAGAGTTGTATTCCTGAACAATGTTTGTCTCGTGAGTGTATTGTATGTCAGATGTTTTCGCAATCCAAGTGCCTGCATCCAAAGAAGAATCGTGAGTTTTGTAAAGAGGGAAGTTAGTTCGTATCTCCGCTGGCTCTGCTTGACCTGCTTGGCTTTGCTCTGGTACTGTATGTATCATTGGGGTAGCGTTGCTAAACAAGCAGTTTTCAGCAATAATCATGCATGGTTTAGTAAAAATATGACATAAGTACATAATTAAAAATAGCTTTCAGATGAACCGACGACTGTGACGTGGCTCAAGACATTGCGACCTCTCTTGCTTCGGAATTTTGAGGGTCCTCCTCAAAATTCTGCCCCAGTTTAATGTGTTGATGCTCCTGACCATTGCTTGCGACGACTGGCTGAAATCACTTCGGAATTTTGAGGGCCCTCCTCAAAATTCTGCCCCAATTTCCAATTGCGGGGGGAAATGGAAATTTTATTGAATTGTGACCGAACCCATAGGGCTGCCTACGTATCCCCTCTTAAACGGGAATCAGGTTAGACGTAGTTCAATATACATCATATAGGAAAACATAAAGATTACACGTAGTAACGCTTGACTGCATCTGAATTAATTGGTTTTGGCCAAACTTCTCCGTCCATTTCTGCAAGTATGAGAGCTCCTCCTGTTAGAACCCGGTGAACCATGTACGGACCTTGCCAGTTGGGAGAGAATTTCCCCTTGGCTTCATCTTGATGAGGAAAAACTTTTATGAACACCAAATGTCCCGGTGTGAACTGTCTCAGCTTGACTCTTTTGTTGAAGGCCCTGGACTTTCTGTTCTGTTAAAGCTGACCATGGCAAACTGCATTTATTCTATTTCCATCTATAAGAGCTAGCTGCTCGTAACAACTCTTCACCCATTCTGCATCGTCGAGCTCTGCTTCCTGTATGATTCTTAAGGAAGGAATTTCCACCTCGACGGGAATGACGGCTTCTGTACCATAAACCAGTATATAGGGGGTTGCCCCAGTTGATGTGCGAACTGTGGTGCAATACCCAATAAAGCAAATGATAGCTTCTCGTGCCACTGCTTATGCTTCTCTATCATTTTCCTTAGTATCTTCTTGATATTCTTATTGGCGGCTTCTACGGCCCCGTTCATCTGAGGTCTGTAGGCTGTAGAGTTCTTGTGTCTGATCTTGAAAGTTTCACACATAGCTTTCATCAAGTGACTGTTGAGGTTGGAGCCATTATCAGTAATGATTGATTCTGGAATCCCGAATAGACAAACGATGCGGTCGCGGACAAAGTCTGCCACGACTTTCTTAGTCACTGCTCTGTAAGATGCTGCTTCGACCCATTTGGTGTAATAGTCGATTGCTACGAGGAAAAACCAATGCCTGTTGGAAGCGGCAGGTTCGATTGGTCCAATAACATCCATTCCCCAGGCGGCGAAAGGCCATGGTGAGCTTGTTGCATTAAGCTCATTTGGTGGCACCTTTATCATGTCTGCATGTATCTGGCAGCGTTGGCATTTCCGGACATACTAGATGCAGTCCGTCTCCATAGTCATCCAAAAGTAACCAGCTCGGAGTATCTTCTTGGCTACGACAAAACCGTTCATATGTGGACCGCAAGTCCGAGCGTGAATCTCCTCTAGTAGTCTGGATGCTTTCTTTGCATCGACACACCTTAGTAATCCCAAATCAGGAGTCCTCCTATATAGGATTTCTCCGCTGTGAAAGAAATTGTTGGACAACCTCCGAAGTGTGCGCTTTTGAGTAGGATTTGCAAGTCCTGGGTATTTTCCTTTTGCCAAATATTCCCTGATATCATGAAACCAAGGCTTTTCGTCTGCTTCTTCTTCAACATGGGCACAATAAGCTGGCTGACCATGGATCTTTACTGGAATGGGATCAATGAAGTTTTTGTCGAGATGCTGTATCATGGATGACAGGGTAGCCAATGCATCGGCGAATTCATTCTGGATTCTGGGAACATGTCAGAATTTTGTCTTTGTGAACCTCTTTCTCAACTCCTGTACATGGTGCAGATACGGGAGTATCTTAGAGTTCTTGGTTGCCCATTCTTCTCGGACCTGATGTATGAGTAAGTCTGAATATCCAATTACTTGCAACTCTTGTATGTTATGTCAATGGCCATCTTGAGCCCTAGGATGCAGGCTTCATACTCGGCCATATTGTTGGTGCACGGGAACCTGAGCTGGGCGGACACCGGATAATGCTGACCGATTTCTGATACTAGAACTTCTCCTATGCCAACTCCCTTGAAATTTGTTGCTCCATCGAAAAACATTCTCCAACCATCATAGGATTCCGCAATGTCTTCTCCTATGAATGATACCTCTTCGTCAGGAAAGTACATTTTCAGGGGTTCGTATTCTCCATCTACGGGATTTTCCGCAAGGTGATCTGCTAGTGCCTGTCCCTTGATTGCCTTCTGAGTTACATAGACAATGTCGAATTCACTCAACAGGATTTGCCACTTGGCCAGCTTGCCAGTAGGCATGGGCTTCTGAAAGATGTACTTCAAAGGATCCATCCTTGATATGAGATATGTAGTGTAGGCAAAGAAGTAATGTCTCAGCTTTTGGGCTACCCAAGTCAAAGCACAACAGGTGCGCTCCAACTGAGAATACCGGGCCTCGTACGGAGTGAATTTTTTTCCCTGAGGTAGTAAATGCCATGTTCCTTTCTCCCTGTTTCGTCATGCTGCCCCAAGACGCAACCGAAGGCACCATCTAGTACTGCGATGTAGAGTAGTAGGGGTCTACCTGGCTCGGGCGGGACCAAGACTGGTGGTGTTGACAAGTACTCCTTGATTCTGTCGAAGGCCTTTTGGCAGTCATCAGTCCATTTGGTGGCGGCATCCTTCTTCAACATCTTAAAGATTGGCTCACAAATAACCGTAGAATGTGCTATGAATCGGCTGATGTAATTGAGCCTTCCCAAGAAACTTATCACGTCCTTCTTGTTCCTTAGTGGTGGCAATTCTTGAATAGTTTTGACCTTTGATGGATCCAATTCTATTCCTCGGCGGCTCACAATAAACCCAAGTAATTTTCCGGCAAGAACCCCAAATGCACACTTTGCGGGATTCAGTTTCAGGTTGTACCTTTGCAATCTATTGAAAAACTTCCTCAAGTCTTCCACGTGATTAGCGGCCTTCTTGGACTTGATGATAACGTCATCCACGTACACCTCAATCTCCTTGTGCATCATATCATGAAAAATGGTAGTCATGGCCCTCATGTAGGTGGCCACTGCATTCTTAAGGCCAAACGGCATCATCTTGTAGCGGTACATTCCCCACGACGTAATGAAAGCTGTTTTTCAGCATCTTCTTCATCCATCCAGATCTGATGATAACCAGCGAAACAATCCACAAATGATTGCAATTCATGCTTGGCGCAATTGTCGATCAGGATGTGTATGTTTGGTATGGAAAGTCGTCTTTTGAACTAGCCCGGTTGAGATCCCGGTAGTCGACATAGACTCTGACCTTCCCGTCCTTCTTTGGTACTGGCACAATGTTGGCTAACCATGTCGGGTATTCTACTACCCTGAGAACCTTGGCTATGACCTGTTTAGTGACTTCTTCCTTGATTCTCAAACTCATATCAGGCTTGAACTTTCTGAGCTTTTGCTTTATCGGTGGACATGTTGGATCGGTTGGCAGTTTGTGAGCCACAATAGATGTACTCATACCAGTCATGTCATCGCATGACCAGGCGAATATGTCCTCATATTCCTTTAGAAATTCTGTGTATTTCTTCTTTTCTGATAGCGATAAGTGGACGCTGATTCGTGTTTCTTTGACGTTTTCTGCATCTCCCAGGTTAACAATCTCAGTCTCGTCCAGGTTGGACTTCGGTCTGTTTTCAAAATTCTTAACTTCCTTAAAAATCTCCTCCGGTATGTCATCTTCCTCTGAGTCTATGTCCGTTTGTTGCGTTGTCTCATTGCATGTCACAGTCATTGGTTCATCAAGATAAGTAATAGTAATGCTGTATAAGTAAAGTAATGAGAGAAAATAATAAGAGTGTTGATTTATAAGGAAAATTGAAATGCTTTGATAAATTCCATAACTGTTTTGAACATTGAAGATCTTATTGCGAAAAAAAAATGTGAAAGGAAAATATTAACTAACAAAAATAAAAGATAGTGCATGATGCTTGTTCAGCCTTGCTACCCCGAGGCTTGCCGGGCTCTGGTGGTTCTGATGGTCCAGTTGTTGAGGTATGCTCCTCTACTTACGGCTTTTATGGAAGGACCTTCCTCCCCCTCCTCCTTGAACACAACACAACAATCCATGTCATCGTCTTCTAAGAACAAGTTCTTCACTACAGCAAGTGCCTCTTCCTCGTCTGTCCCATAAACAATGTCGGCCTGTTGGAAAATCTGCTCCAAAGGCGGTATTAGTTGTTCCAGTAGGTAGTAGGGACCGCGCCATTGTGGCGACCAATTGTTGAATTCTTCCCAGGTATACTCATATCCTAGACCGAAAGTGGTGCCATGTTTCTTGAGTTTTACAGGCTTAGTAATTCCTTGGAGGCTCTTGCCAAGCCCCTTGCCAGGTTCGTATCCACTCCAGTTCAATATACTCTCGATTTTGTTGTCCCACCATTTGTCTTTGTCAATAGCATTGACTCGCTCGATATGGTGATATGTCTCGCCACCTATCTTTCTTCTGCCTCCGATTGCCAGAATGGTCTGGCGACTGTATATAGGATTGCTACTGTCGCAGTGAATGATCACCTCCTGGTGATTTCACTCAAACTTTACTGCCTGATGTAGTGTTGACGCTACGGCCCCAGCAGCATGAATCCATGGTCGTCCCAACAGCAGATTGTAAGATGCCGGCACGTCTATCACTTAAAAATCAACATCGAACCAAGTAGGCCCCATTTGCAAACACAGACTAATTACCCCAATGGTGGACCTTTGGGAGCCGTCGAAAGCTTTCACATTGATGGCTCCATCCTTTATCTCGTGCAGTCCCTTACCCAACGTCCTGAGTGTTACCAACGGACAAATATTGAGGCTGGACCCTCCATCAATCAGGATTCTGGTGATAAAATAGTCTTCGCATTGCACGGTGATATGCAATGCCTTGTTATGACCCAACCCTTCTGGTGGCAGCTCATCTTCATGAGAAGTGATCTTGTGACTTTCTAATACCTGTCCTACCATGTTAGCCATTTCTCCGCCGGTGATGTTGCTTGGCACATATGCTTCACTCAACACCCTTAACAGGGCATTCTTGTGTGCATCGAAATTTTGTAGCAAAGCAAGGATAGAAATTTGCGCCGGTGTTTTGTTCAGCTGGTCGATGACCGAGTATTCCTTGGCCTGTATCTTTCTCCAGAGATCATCTGGCCCGATCTCGGTGATGGGCGGCCGGTTAGAGGCCTGCTTGCTCGTCTCAGCCAGATGTTCTGGGGTATAAACTCTACCAGTTCTCGTCATACCCTGTGCCGCAATAGCCTCTCCGAACCTAACCTTGCCTTTCCTTCTTGCTTTGGTTGTGTAGTCCCATGGTATAGCCTTTTTATGGAATGGTGTCATGGTCGACATTGCCACTGGATTGTGCATGGCTATCTTTACTCCGAACGGAGCATGTACCTTGGGCGGTGAAACTGCAACTTCGAATGGTGTAGGTGCATTCGCTGGAGACACGAATTCGACCTCAATTGGCGCTGGTGTCTTTGCAGAGGATGTCGCTTCAAACTCAAGCGGCACGGACATATTTACCTCGGTGTCCCTAGAGGGCTGAATGTGGACTACGATCGAATTAAGGGTGACTATTGGTTTCTTTGGGTCGTCACCTTCTGTGATCAAACCGATCGATCCCTCGGGATTCCAATCATCCTCTATCTCGATCATGTGAACGCCTCCACCCTTATGGTCCGACAGAGGGTTATTGCGGACATTTGGAGCAGGCTCCTTTGCCACAATAATCTTGTTATCAATTAAAGTCTGGATCTTGTCTTTCAGAGACTGGCATTCGTTAATGGTGTGTCCTTTCATGCGGGAATGGTATGCACAGGATTTATTTGGATTAACCCACTGACAAGGGTTCTCAGGAGTTGTAGCAGGGATAGGGGTGACATAACCAGCAGCTTTGAGTCTTTCATACAACTGGTCAATAGGTTCAGCAATAGCCGTATATTTTTTCAGAGGCCTTCGGTCAAAGTTTGGTCGAGGTCTAGGGAAGTTCTGGCGTGTAGGAGGGGATTGATAGTGGGATGGTTGAGCATTGTAGGCTTGGTAAACATGTGCGGGTTGGGAATATTTGGGTGAAGTAGGCTGATATGTGGGAGGTGATTGATAAGTGGGTGGTGGAGTTTGGTAAGAGGGTGAGGGTGCTTGGTAGTTTGGAGTGAGCTGATATGTGAGTGGAGGCATTAGGCAGGCTTGGTATTTGATGGGAGATTTGGTTCTCTATGACACCATTACGGCTCCTACGTCCCTTTTCTTGGACACACCTCCTAACTGTAAGGCCTTATTTGTAGCTTGTAAGGCCTCGAAATTCGTAACTATACTGCTTTTGATGCCCTCTTCGATCCTTTTTCCCAGCTTGATAATGTTAGAAAATTTGTGGCCCTCGACCATCATCAGCCTTTCATAATATTGTGGGTCTTGAGCCCGAACAAAGAATTTGTTCATTTGTTCTTCCTCTAAGGCAGGTCTAACCTTAGCAACTTCGGACCTCCAGCGAGTAGCATACTCGCGAAATGTTTTTTGTGTTGAACCTGAACCTGTCCATAAAGTCGGACGCCATGCTTACCCAGCTCGACCACTTCTTTGGATCTTGGCTAATGTACCAAGACAAAGCATCTCCTTTCAAGCTCCTCATGAAAAGATTCATGCGGATTTTCTCGTCTCTTCCTACTCCAACCTTTGTTCAAATCTTCCATCTTCCCTTTGTTCTTGTTTTTGACAGGACTAAGAGGAGGAGTGGGTGGAGGGCCCCTGGATCTCGTGGAATAAGATGTTGTTTCCAGAGTGCACGAACTAACCTTTGGGGAGGGGGGAAATAAAGAAAAAGTAAAAAACAAAAAGGTAACAAGTTAGTCAGGATTATAAAAAATGTTGCAATATTTAAACACTAGTGCAAGAATATAATGCGTGTCCTAATTTGGGAACCTCGTTGTGCCCGATGTGGGCCTAGTGACAAGTTGATTTGGAGAACTCGGAATGCTAAATGTCTCATTTTATTGATAAAAATGTAGAGGAATCTCAAATCGACACTAAAAACAGGAAATAAAAGTTGCTAGTGGCCATTGGCCTTATTACATTTCATAAGAAGAAAACTCCTATCTATTTGGTCCCAGAAGGACCTTCCCCAGATTCGGCATCCCTGGCTCCATCGAACAGCTTTCCCAACTCGCGAAGTCCCTGCAATAGGTAGGCTCTGGCTAGGTGTCCGCCTTCGTTTCCTTCAGCATTTTGGCAGTCTTCGACCCTCTTGAGAAATTTCTTCTCCAACTCCACTATGCTTCGCTCCAAATATCCCAGTCGCTTGTTGGTACTGACAGCCATATCCTTCCATTCCTCAATTAGCTTTTGATTGGCTTCTTGTATCTCACGGTGCTCGCTTTCGCACTCCCAGATCCTCTTGCGTAGTTGGTTGTATTTGACCTGTGCCTTGGCTTTTTCATCTATGATCCTGTGACCTCGAACGAACCCTGGCTGGCCCAGGCCATCATGCTTATCCTCCAACCAGCTTGAATAGTAGGGAGCACAACCAGCGTGGTATCTATCTGGCTCGATGGTATCCCTCCCCATGACGATCTTACAGTGCCACATACGCTGAGCTTGGCACTTGTATGGACTATCATCATCCTGGAAGTCAGCCCGGAAGTGACTCATCTTGTCAACCCTGGGTACAACCTGCTTCCTACCCGCTTGCCTCATATCCCGGAGAGGGACGTAAGGGTATGTTCCTCTCAGACCGATCAATATCAGGAAGGGTGCATCTCTGGATCGGGCGATGAACTCTTCGGTCGGAAACCACTCGAACATCCATTGTATCTGGTCCTCAGTCAGATTTTCGAAGAGCTCGACCCATTCTCTAGCATTCTCCGGTTGGGCGAACATATTGGGCATATAATTCATTCTCTTCGGATGATGAAAAGCGATATGATCATCCCAGTCCCTTCGTTGAATTCCTTGTCGGTATTCACCCTTTTAGAGATGCTCCACGAGCCAAAGTTGAAGTAGCAAATTGCAGCATTCGAAATGTTTGGCTCCATGTTGACACCTCTCTAGGGCTCGGTATATTTCCGCAATGATCATGGGCTCAGTGCTGAATGGTTGCCCGCCAATTCCTTCCATTAAGGTCTTAGTTACCATAGCTAGTCTGGTGTGAATTCTTGCTTTCTTCATTGGAAACACGATCAATCCCATGAAATAAAACATGAATACAAAGACCCTTCGGTGAATATGCCCTAATGATGTGATGGCAAACTCATCAGGATAGGTACGATAGGATTTGCTGTGACCGTACCTCTCGTACAAATAATCAAAAGGGATGTAGGATTCTTTCAAACATGTCAAATCTGGATTCTTCTTCAAACCCATCATTTTGGGAAACCCCTGCCCTTGCGGTTCTAAGGCATTAGCAAACCCGGAGTTTCCCATGGTATACCGTCCAATCCTCATGTTTCTTCTAGTAAGGGTGTCATTTCAATGTCCCCGAAGCGGAATACGGACCTCTCACAATCCCAGAGCAAAGTAGCAGCTTCTATGATCTTGTTGTTGGGTTGGATTTCCAGGAGAGAAGGTAGGTTTCACAAATATTTCCGGACAAGTGTCTGATCACTAGAGTGAAGATCGTTCCACCAGCTTAGCAGTTTTGGGTGGATGTTGGTGACCATGCTGAATCTGGGGACTTCATGCCTCATATTTCTGCAAGACAAATAAGGTTAGGCCCTTACCCCCACCGGACTCGACTATTTAATATCAACAATTGGCATAAAAGCATTTAGTTCTCCAAATAAATGCACAGAACGTGGCGATGTCCGTTTGGGTTTTAGGGAAACCCAGTGGACTTTGGACAAGGCCATCTTAAAAGAGTCATTATGCGGACAACATAACTGACTCGGCTAGGTTTGACCATGATGCATGCACTGTTAAATAGAGTAAGGTTTCTATGGGGTTTTAGACTGGTACCCTTGAGCGGACAACCCAAGGGGGGAGGCGCGGAACCGTCGACTACACCGTTGATCGACTGGTTTTACCGCAAATATGCCTTGTCCGCATTTAGGGGGTGATAATATCGGAAGAGCGCAACCACTCATTATAAGCGTTGCTATGGCATTTGTTTGGCACGAGTGGAATATGATATTGAACATAATTATGCAATAGTTAAAGGCATGTTGTCACGTATTTGCACGTTAAGAAGGCATTAAATACAATAGTTTTCATAATTTAAAGCAGTAATAAAGGGAAGAAGCAAAAGACAAGTCAGTTTTGCAATTGAAGAAAAAGATTGAATGCTTAAAGGATTTAAACAAGTAATTGCACATAAAGAAGCATAAATTCACAATGATAGTCTGAAATGGTAAAAGCCTAAATATCCCCAGCAGAGTCGCCATGCTGTCGCGCCCCCTTTTTCTCGCGAAATCGGGTTTATGACATTTGGAGGGACAACTCTTTCCTTTTGGGAACTGGGTTTGCATTTGAAGAGTCGCCACCTAATGATTAAGGTGCATTAGGACACCAATAGAGATTCAACTCTAAGCTTGTTTGAATAACCAGAGATTGGGTAATTGGGGTGCCAAATCAGGCTAAAATTGAAATGAAAATAGGCTAACATTTAAATAGCCACTTTTCCCTATTTGATTTATAAAAATAGTAAAATAATTTCTGGAAATAAATTAAAGGTACTAAAATGACTAATAGTACATAATTATCAGATACAAACGTAATTAAATCTAAAAGAGGCTAATAATGCAATTATATGCAATTTAGCTTTAAAAATACTAAATAAATTTGTAAAAATATGTAAAAAAATTATCTTAGCTATATTTTAGCATAAATATGAGTATACAATAAATGAACTACCAAAATAATAATTTTGGGAATAATTATTGGGTTTTTCTGGATAAAATAGGGCAATAAATTGATTAAAAAATCTTTAAAAATTAAGAAAAAATAGTAAAATTTTTTGGACATACTTATATATGCATGCACATGCTATTTTGAAAGTATTTTGCATATTAAAAATATATAGAAAAAAATTGGGTATCAACAATGGGATGGGGTCGGGTATTAAAAGTTACAAAATAGGAACCCCGACACGATCTACGATCGCATAATGGACATGCGGCCCGCAGAATGGACCGCAAAAATGGCCCCAAAACCTGAACACAGCGTCTGGGTATGCGACAGAAATGCGGTCCGCATACCTGTTCTGCGGTGGCATAATGTACCACAGAACTGCCCCTTACCAAAATTCCAAGGGGATTATGCGATGACTATGCGGCCCGCATAGTGATTATGCGATCGCATAATTGGCCGCATAGTTGACCTCAAATTAACCATCACACTGCCTGACTCTGCGGCGACTATACGGTCCGCATAGCTATTCTGCGATCGCATAATGGACCGCAGAAACGCACTTTTCTGGAAAACATTATTCCTTGACTTTTTAATGCATATATCAGTCTAAAGGGTCCTAACTTGGCACTACGAGCTCTCGGGTTTTGAGTAAAAATTTTCACGGAGCCTTACATCTAAGCTTGGAATCTTGAACCTCTCAAGTGTCATGCCCAATTTTGTCAGCACACATGCTGTTTGAGAATGTTTTTTTTTACCTCCTAGGCATCCCCATAGTTGAGAAGATCATCATCTCTCAAGAATTTGGTCTAGTTGAGAAGAACCATGCCTCGTAGACATCTCCTTAGTTGAGAAGAATATTTAGTTTTCTTATGATCAGGGGTCCCGCCTAGAAAATAGGGCCAGTTTTAATTTTCTTAAGTTAATAGTCTTTAGTTTCCTCAATATCAGGGGTCCCGCCTAGAGAATAGGGTCAGTTTTTAATTTTTCTTAAGTTGTTAATCTTTAGCATTCCTTTAGATCAAGGGTCCGGCCTGGAGAATATGGTCAATTTCTAGTCAATTCAAGCTCCGTTTATAGTTTTCCTCAAGCTGAATCTCAAATTTAGGAGACGCACTTCCTAGTTTGGGTTTTTCAGATTTTATTTCTTCAGGAGACGCACTTCCTAATTTTAGGTTAATGGCTTCATTCCTAGGAAACGTACTTCCTAGTCTGGGTCTTTCAAGTTATATTTTGCTTTTGGAGACGCACTTCCTAAATTGAGTTTTATCTCTAGGAGATGCACTTCCTAGTTTGGTTCATTCAAGTTTTACCCCTAGGACACGCACTTCCTAGTCTGGGTTTTTTAGGATATACTTTTAGGAGATGTACTTCCTAAACTGAGATTTTACCCCTAGGAGACGCACTTCCTAGATTGGGTAATTTGAGTTCATTCATAGGAAACTCACTTCCTAGTTTAAGTCGTTGAAGTATCACCCGTAGGAGACACACTTCCTAGTTTGGGTCTTTCAAGTTATATTTTATTTTAGGAGACAGACTTCCTAAATTGAGTTTCACCCCTAGGAGATGCACTTCCTAGTCTGGGTTTTCAGGATATACTTTCAGGAAATGCACTTCCTAAATTGAGATTTCACCCCTAGGAGACGCACTTCCTAGTTTGGGTCATTTAAGTTCATTCATAGGAGACGCAATTCCTAGTTTAAGTCATTGATGTTTCACCGTTAGGAGACGCACTTCCTAGTCTGGGTTTTTCAGGATATACTTTTAGGAGATGCACTTCCTAAATTGAGTTTTATCCCTAGGAGACGCACTTCCTAGTTTGGTTCATTCAAGTTTAACCCCTAGGAGACGCACTTCCTAGTCTGGGTTTTTCAAGTTATTCTTTTAGGAGACGCACTTCCTAAGTTGAGATTTCACCCCTAGGAGACGCACTTCCTAGTTTGGTTCATTCAAGTTTCACCCGTAGGAGACACACTTCCTAATCGGGGTCATGCAGGTTTTATTTTTAGCAAACGCATTTGCTAGTCAAAGTGTCTTAGTTTTACTCATAGGAGACGCACATCCTAGTCAAGTCTTTAGTTTACTCTCATCATTGCATCAATAGCGTAAGTGATTTACAGTTTTGCTAACAACTCACAAATCTTCCGAGTGCAAACTGCGGTAGAGAATTTTGTTTGTTTTGTTGTTTTGATTGCACGCACCCACCTGGAGAACAAGGGAATTCGCTTCAGGTTATTTCAAGTTTCAAGTCAGTAGCAGGCGCCCACCTGGAGAACAAGGGAAGTCATTTCAAAATTCGTTTCGGAATTATTTCAAGTTTCAAGTCAGTAGCAGGCGCCCACCTGGAGAATAAGGGAAGTCATTTCAGAATTCAATTTAAGTTAGAAGTAGTAGAAGCTCGCGACAAGAATGCGAGTCAACAGTCCGAGATGACCAACAGAAGTAGTCTCAATCCAGAAAAAAAAGAAAAAAAAAAGAAAGAAGTGAATCCGAAATGCAGAAGCAGAAAAAAGATGTGAACTGCTCAAGACGTTGTTGAAGTCACGAGTGCTACATGTCCGGTCTTGATCCGAAAAAGCTGAAGAAGAATGAACTAGCACCTGCAGCTAGCAAGCGTCAAGGTTGAAATCTAAGGTCCGCATGAAAAACCATTCAAGACTCAAGATCAAGCTTCAGAAGACTTATAGATAGGAATCTTGTAACTCATAGTTGATAGGCTTAGTTAGTCTTTTTTATTTTTTTTGATTTTGATGTAATAACAGGACCGCAGACCGGAACCTCGACGGAACGTCACCTCAATCGGCTCTCCACCTCGGTATACTCCATCACTATTCCTACTTCTGAACTACACGTGGCCTGATTCCTTTATAGCCAAGGATATGTAGGCAGCTCAGATACCGGGCCTCAGACACATTCTCCTTTCTTTTAGCTTTCGGTCTCTCTAAATAAGGGCCGGGTCAAAAAACATGTCTCGTCGTTCTTTGTCTGAAAATACTTCGTGTTTCCAGTCAAAGAGGGGCAGCTGTAGACATGTAATTTTTGACCATCCCCAAGATTTTGCACGTTTTAGCGTAAATATTTAGTTTAGGTCTAATATCGCCATTTTAACTAGCTTTGACTCTTTTACTTTATTTTATCACAAAAATAAAAATTACAAAAATAGTTTCATTAATGTTTTGTAGTCATACTATTTTGCTAGGATTTTTATTTTTATATAATCTTAAAAAGTTACCAAAATAGTCTCACAACATAATACTGTTTATTTTAATTAATTATGATAAGTTTTATATTTTTATTTTGTAAATTGTATATAATTTTAGAAGGAAGAGTTAGTTTTGAGTTGGTTTATCACATTTTAATATTTTAATGAATTTTGTAGTCCATTTTTAATATTTGGCCCAATAAGACCAAGCCCATACACCCTTATCCTAAAAACCTTTCTTCTTAACCCTAGACCTAGACACAAACTAAAGACCCTAGATCCTTAAGCACCAGCCATTTTTCATCGTCTTGTACACACCCCACCTCTAACCAAAACCCTAGAACAAAAAAAGCTCCATCAGCGACAACCACAAAGCAACCAACAGCCGTCCCTCTTCATCTTCCTCTCTGAACCGCACACACAGATACAATGGGAGGCAACGATGACTCCCTGGTTCTTCATCTCACAAGCTGCTGACCCTCACCCAAAGAACACCCCCTTCATCTTCTTCTTCATCTCATCTCCAGCCACCAAACCCGCCGGAAATCTGTCCCCTCACCACCAGCGACCCCTCTTCTTCTTCATCCAGCAACAACACCTGAAACAGAGCAAAAAACAGAGAACAAAAATCTCCAAGAAAAAACAGCAGCCAAAAAGTACCGAACAGTCCTCAAAACTGTCACAAAAATCAGTAAAAAACGGGTTCCTCAATTAAAGATGAAAGGATGCTTCGATAGTCAAGTTCTAGTTCCGAAAACCATTCGAGTTAGAAGGTTTCCGGCCGAGGTCCTATTCGCGTTTCCAATTCCAATGTTGTTGTCAAATTTCAGTTTTCCTAACTGAGCAGTCATTGCTATTGTATAAAGTCTGGTTTGGATTTCTCTTTGTTAATACATTGAAGACTGTTTTCCACCCGTGGGTCCGTTTCTTACTACGATTTCTAAATGTTCTCTCTGTGTGTTCCTGTTAATAAATTTGCTTGATATAAACCTTATAAATTTTGCTCTTGCTTTGACGCTGTACTTTCAAAGAGTTTTTAGTTTCTTTTGAGGGTATTTTGGCGTAATTATAGTGCACTTAGTCTTGAAGGCATTTCTTTTCATAGTCACTTTTTATTCTTCGATATTGGTTCCACACTTGTGGCGCCTGTGTAAAAAAACAGTGGTCAGACCATTTTCCACTAGGCTGCTAAACATAGAGTTAGGTGCCATTAGTAATATGCTCTTCAGTTCTCTCAGAGGGGGAGAGGAGAAGTTCTGGAGAACAGAATCTTTAAAGGAAATAAGAACCTCACCTAGATGTTCTAGGCTTGACTAACGACTCCTCTAATATCTCAGACCTGAATGCTTTCTTGTCTTAGCATGCATTTCTGTTCATCAATAAAAGAAAGACAAATTTTGTCTTTCGTACAATTTCTTGGCCTAGTTTGAGTGACTATTTGTAGGCTCACCCAGATTTCATGTGTTCAACGGAAAGAGATGAATGAACCCACATTAATACGTTAAGTTACGTCCATGTTTCAGTAATTCGGGCGGCCACCGGATTTGCATTTTAGCTGACTATTTTTGCGTCGCCCATGGACATTGAGAAATGAATGTTAGAAATCGTTTGGTGTCATATGATTTGAGATTGTTTGCGATTTGTTGCCAATATTTCCATATCTTTATTTTTTATAGAAAGGCCGTATGGTTTGTGTCTGACAAAAATAATGCTAATTAAATTTTTGGTAATGGACTATTATTTGTTAGTTTTAAGGGACTGTAGGATTGGTTTGGATTTTTAGAAAAAAGCATGTTCAGGCTCAGGTAATAGGGTTGAATAATAATCCCAAAGTTTAGTTCAATTAATTCATAAACTTTGTAGCTCGTTGTAGGCACGCTTATAACTTGTTATCGTGATAATGTATACGTTCGCGTAACATAATTATGATTTTCAAAATAAATCGATGTATGCGTTCGCACAACTTCGGCTTAATAATTAATTAAGCGTTGTGAATTGTGTACTTGACACGTGACATGATTCACGACTCGTCGAACGAAATGAGTACACGTACGCGTGACTTGTTTTAGGATAATTTCTAAATTAAAAGAGGTAAATGCACATAGGTTCTAAAATAAGTAATTGAACAATTTAATTGAGCCAAGTATGATTAAAGCGACCGTGCTAAAACCACGAAACCCGGGAATACCTAACACCTTCTCCCGGGTTAACAGAATTCCTTACCCGAATTTTTGTGTTTCGCGGATTGTAAAACAGAGTCAAAACTTCCCTCGATTCGGTATTTTAAACCGGTGACTTGGGACACCATAAATTATCCCAGTAGCGACTCTAAATTTGAATAAATAATCTCGTTTCGGTTATTGTCACTTTAATTGGAAAAACTCCCCTATACCCTTTCGGGTAAAAAAGGAGGTGTGACAAATCCAAGTTGAATCTCTTCGAGATTCTTTCATAAATCGACATAATCGAACCACCAGAAGAGGTAGAAGGCCGGCAAGGGTCGGAGTACACACAGAAACTTCATAGACGGGAGTTTTTGCCGGTGGCAGCGATTAGGGTTAGGGGCGAGCTGAGAGAGAGTCGGAGAGGTTAGGGAACAAAGACGGCGGAAATGAAAGAGTGAAGGGGGTAAGGGGGTCATTTGGGATTAATATGGTAAGGTTAATTGTGGACTGTTGATCTAAAGGATCAACATCCACGATTAAACGGGGTTATTGGGTCGGGCAGGTATATGTTGTGCTTGGGGGGTGAATTGGGCTGGTTTTAAAAGGATTTAGGCTAATATTTAGGGGTTAGGTTCGAAAAATTAAAGAATTTAAAGAGGCTATTTGTTAAATATCCAATTAATTAATAAAATAATTTGTAAAATAATTAACAGATTATAAAAAAAAAAGATTTTTGTGCATGAAAATATTTTAAGACAATCACTCGATATTTTAAAAATACAAAAGCTATTTTCTGGTGAGATAATGTAATAATGCATACATAGGCTATTTTCGCAAAATATGCAATTATAGTCTAAAAAAATACAATTAAAATATTTGAACACTCATATTAAATATAAATGATGAATTTAGATGATTAGATCATCATAAAATAATATGAGGGATAGTTTTGAACATTTATGTAATTAAAAAATGCAGAAATAAATGGATTTAGGGCCTTGAAAAATTCTAGAAAATTGTAAAATACTTGTGCATGTTTGTAAATGCATGTAAATATTTTGAAAGTGTTTCTGCATATTTAAAATATATGAGGGAATAACTGGGTATCAATAGCTGCCCCTCTTTACCCGGGAAGGATGAAAGAGTTTTCGGGTAAAGAAATGATGACCGATTTTGACCGAATGGGTGTTTTGAAAAAAATAGCGGCCGAACCCTGGTCTCTGAGTTGCCTACATATCCCTGGTTTTACAGGAATCAGGCCAGTGTAGTTCTGGACCCAACGGTAAATGAAGCTGATGGAAAAGGTCCTTTTGTGTAGCGTGATGTCGGATAGAGTTATGATTATGGGTCTGGAGTGTAACGAAGGGATTGTAGGGAAGATATCTGGATATCACAGAGTAAGGTGGGTAATTGATGGGAATCGGTTATAATGGCAAAGTGAAAATGGCATGAGCGGAAATCGGAGCAAAGGCCCCTCCCGTTTGAAGAACGGTTACCTCTTGGATTACCTGCAAAACTTATAACACAATACATGCGAGTATATAGATGATGCAAATTCCCTTTGGACCAACAAAGATTGTCTTTGGACAGTGCGGATGACACCCTTAGACTATGATGTCCTAGGCCATCAGTTGTAAGATAGAAGATTCGCAGGCCATGAAATGATGTTCTCGGGCCATGGGGATGGTGCCTCTGAACCATGACGCCTTTGAATAATGATGTGCAAGTATTGAGAGATCCTCAGGCCATGACATGGTGTCTCCAGGCTATGAGGAATATGCCTTCAGACTATGACGCCTTTAGACAAGTTGGTATATGTCAGCCCATGAAGTGCAGAGATATGATACTAAAAGTGTTAGCAAGACAAAGCTTTGTCTTGTGCGGAGTTTGGGGCAAAGCTTAGCCTGAGGGAAGAAGATAGTGCCAAGAATAGAGCAACATTTATGCAGGGAGGGACAATGCTTAGTCCCAAGGAGAAGGCAATGCTTAGCCTTATGCAAATATGGAGGCAGGGCTTAGCCTCATGCAAGATTCGAGACAGGGCTTAGTCTCATGCAAAGAGAAGGCAACGCTTAGCCTTATGCAATTATGGAGGCAGGGCTTAGCCTTATGCAAGACTTGAGACAGGGCTTAATCTCATGCAAAGAGAAGACAACGCTTAGCCTTATGCAAATATGGAGGCATGGCTTAGCCTCAAGCAAGATTTGAGATAGAGCTTAGTCTCATGCAAAGAGAAGGCAACGCTTAGCCTTATGCAAATATGGAGGCAGGGCTTAGCCTCATGCAAGATTTGAGACAGAGCTTAGTCTCATGCAAGGAGAAGGCAATGCTTAGCCTTATGCAAATATGGAGGGAGGGCTTAGCCTCATGCAAGACTTGAGACAGGGCTTAGTCTCATGCAAGGAGAAGGCAATGCTTAGCCTTATGCAAATATGTAGGTAGGGCTTAGCCTCATGCAAGATTTGAGACAGAGCTTAGTCTCATGCAAGGAGAAGCAATGCTTAGCCTTATGCAAATATGGAGGTAGGGCTTAGCCTCATGCAAGACTTGAGACAGGGCTTAGTCTCATGCAAAGAGAAGGCAACGCTTAGCCTTATGCAAATATGGAGGCAGGGCTTAGCCTAGAAAGAATAAGAATAGAATATTTTTTAGGTGGAGATATATTTGCATCTGGTGGCCTGATCGTTGGAACTTTGGTATGTGTATGCTTGCGAATACTTCTGTTATGTTCACCATGCCTGCATCCAAAGAAAAATTATGAGTTTTGTAAGGGGAGGTTGGTTCGTGCCTTTGTTTGCTGGCTTTGCTCCGCTCCGTTTTGGAGGCCTTGTTTGAGTTGCCCTGGGTAACACATGACTGTCATGGAAATAGATTTTGAAAATATGCACTTATTGATAAAAATGGAGTTATTTTGGAAAACATAGTGAAATATCAAGTAATTTTGGATGAACTAGTGACTGTAACACATTTCAGAGACATTGCATGCTTTCTTATTTTGGAATTTTGAGGGTCCTCCTCAAAATTCTGCCCTAGTTTCTTAATCAATTTCTAGCCGTCTGGCATATGATGGTGTCGGCTGGACTTGCTCCGAAATTTTGAGGGTCCTCCTCAGAATCCTGCCCCACTTTCTGATGCTGGGGAAAAATGAATTTTGTTAAGATATGACTGAACCTACAGGGATGCCTACGTATCCCCTCTTAAACAGAAATCAGGTCAAGCGTAGTTCAATTATATTAGATGGAGAAATCATAGTATCTCTTGACTGCGTCTGAATTGATTGGTTTAGGCCAAACTTCTCTGTCCATTTCTGCAAGTATGAGTGCTCCTCCTGTTAGCACCTGGTGAACTATGTAAGGACATTGCCAGTTGGGAGAGAATTTCCCTTTGGATTCATCTTGATGCGGGGAGATCTTCTTCAGTACCAACTGTCCTGGTGCGAATTGCCTTAGTTTGACTCTTTTGTTGAAAGCTCTGGACATTCTGCTTTGATAAAGCTGACTGTGACGTACTGCGTTTCTGTCGATAAGGGCCAGTTGTTCATAGCGGCTCCTTATCCATTCTGCATCGCTGAGTTCGGCTTCCTGTATGCTTCTTAAAGAAGGAATCTATACCTCGACTGGGATGACAGTTTCAGTACCATAAACCAGTAAATTGGGGGTTGCTCCAGTTGATGTGCGGACTGTATTGCGGTACCCTAATAGAGCAAAGGGTAATTTCTCGTGCTATTGTTTGTGGTTTTCTACCATCTCCCTCAGTATCTTCTTGATGTTCTTGTTAGCAGCTTCCACAGCTCCATTCATTTGAGGTCTATATGCTGTAGAGTTTTTGTGCTTAATTTTGAAGGTTTCACACATGGCTTTCATCAGGTCACTATTGAGATTGGCGGCATTATCAATGATAATGGGCTCAGGAACTCTTAATCGGCAAATAATACGATCCTTGACAAAGTCCGTGACAACTTTCTTGGTTACAACATTTTAAGATGCGGCCTCTACCCATTTTGTGAAGTAGTCAAAGGCCACTAAAATGAACCTGTGCCCGTTTGAAGGAGTGGGCTCGATCGGACCGATGACATCCATTCCCCAGGCAGCAAAAGGCCAGGGTGCACTTGTTGCATTGAGCTCATTGGGTGGTACCCTTATCATGTCTGCATGTACCTGACACTGGTGGTATTTCTGTACGTACCGGATACAATCCGTTCATATGTGGTCCGCAAGTTCCGGCATGAATCTCCTCAAGCAATCTAGAAGCCTCTTTTGCGTCAACACACCTTAACAACCCCAGGTCAGGAGTTCTTCTATATAGGGTTCCTCCGCTTTGGAAGAAGTGATTGGATAACCTCCGTAGCGTGCGTTTCTGAGTATGGTTTGCCTGCTCTGGATATTCTCCTTTCGCCAAATATTCTTTGATGTCGTGGAACCAAGGTTTTCCATCCGTTTCCTCTTCAAAATGAGCACAGTAAGCCGGTTGTTTTAGGATCCTCACCGAGATGGGATCGATGAAACTCTTATCTAGATGTTGTATCATTGATGACAAAGTGCCCAGTGCATCTGCAAACTCATTTTGAATTCCACATGTTTGAATTCTATCTTTGTGAATCTCTTCATTAACACCTGCACATGATACAAGTATGGCAATATCTTGGTGTTCTTCGTAGCCCATTCTCCTTGAACCTGATGTACCAGAAGATCCGAATCATCGATTACCAGTAGTTCTTGTATATTCATATTGATGGCCAGATTGAGCCCCATGATGCAAGCCTCATATTCCGCCATGTTTTTGGTAATGGAAGCCTATGCTTCGCAGATACGAGGTAGTGTTGACCTATTTTTGATACCAAAACCGCTCCAATGCCCACTTCTCTGAAGTTTACAGCTCCGTCGAAGAACATACTCCAACCTTGTAAGCTTAAGTAATGTCTTCTCCTACGAACGATACTTCTTCATCAGGAAAATACATTTTAAGGGTTCGTATTCTCCTCCCACAGGGTTTTCGGTAAGATGGTCTGCGAATGCTTGTCCTTTGACCGCCATCTGAGTTACATAGACGATATCGAATTCACTTAACAGTATCTGCCACTTGGCTAACTTCCCGGTCGGCATGGGCTTCTGAATGATGTACTTCAGAGGGTCCATCCTGGATATGAGGTACGTGGTATAGGCACAGAAGAAATGCCTCAATTTCTGAGCCGTCCAGGTCAAAGCACATCAAGTGCGTTCCAACAGAGAGTATCGTGCTTCGTAAGGTGTGAACTTCTTACTCAAGTAGTATATGGCTTGCTTCTTTCTCCCTGTCTCGTCATGTTGTCCCAAAACACACCCGAAAGCTCCATCTAATACAGATAGATAGAGTAGCAAAGGTCTCCCAGGTTCTGGCGGGACTAGGACTGGCGGTTGGACAGGTATTCTTTGATTTTGTCAAAAGCCTTTTGACAATCTTCGGTCCAAGTCGTTTCAACATCTTTCCTCAACATTTTGAAGATGGGTTCACATATAACTGTGGATTGTGCTATGAAGCGACTGATATAGTTCAGACGTCCTAGGAAGCTCATTACGTCCTTCTTGCTCTTTGGGGGAGGTAACTCTTGAATAGCCTTAACTTTGGACGGGTCCAACTCGATCCCTCAGGGTTGACAATGAATCCCAACAGCTTCCCTGCGGGAACCCAGAATGCACATTTTGCCGGGTTCAGTTTCAGATTGTACCTCCTTAGCCTGTCGAAGAAGCTTCTCAAGTCTGCTATGTGATCTGTGGCCCTCTTGGACTTGATGATGACGTTGTCGACATACACCTCTATTTCCTTGTGTATCATATAATGGAAGATGGTTTTCATGGCTCTCATGTAAGTAGCCCCAACATTCTTTAAACCAAATGGCATCATCTTGTTGCAGTATACTCCCTACAGTGTAATGAAAGTTGTTTTCTCTGCGTCTTCTTCATCCATCCAGATGTGGTGATAACCCACGAAGCAATCTACAAAGGATTGGAGTTCATGCTTGGTGCAATTGTCGATTAGGATGTGTATATTTTGCAGCGGAAAGTCGTCCTTGGGACTTGCTCTGTTTAAGTCTTGATAGTCAACACATACTCTAACTTTCCCATCTTTCTTCGGATCTGGTACAACATTGGCTAACCAGGTTGGGCACTCAACTACCCTGAGTACTTTGGCTTTGATCTGCTTAGTGACCTCCTCCTTGATTTTCAGGCTCATGTCTGGTTTGAATTTTCTGAGTTTCTGCTTCACTGGCGAACACATTGGATTTGTAGGCAATTTGTGAGCCACTATGGATGTGCTTAAATCGGTCATGTAATCATATGACCATGCAAAGATATCCTCATATTCCTTTAGGAAACGGATGTACTCTTCTTTCTCTGTCGGTGATAAGTGAATGCTTATGCGATTCTCCTTGACGGTTTCGGCGTCTCCCAAATTTTCTGCTTTGGTTTCGTCCAGGTTGGACTTAGGTTTGTTCTCAAAGCTCTCAACTTCCCTGACAATTTCCTCAAGTATTTCGTCTTCTTCTTCTGAGTCACTATCCTTATGTTGCGTTGTCTCATTACATGTCACAGTCATCGGTTCATCAGGAAAAGTAATAATAACGCTGTAGAAAGAAAAATGTGAAAGATAACAATGAATAATAAATAGCAATTCATTGATTAAAAAATGAAGATATCCAAAACAAGTATGGCTCGACGAATCGAGCAATTATTTTAAAGAAAAATGTGTCTTTTAAAATAGAATTACTGAAAACATCTGAAATGCTTAGTCATGTCTATAAAATAAATTAGGCTAAATGCCAAGCTACCCAGGGACTCGGCGGGCCCGGGATGGTGTGGCAGTCCAATTTCTGAGAACGGCTCCTTTCTCCACAGTCTGAATGGTAAGGCCTTCTTCCTCCTCCTCATCAATTATCGCACTGCAATCCATGTCCTCGTCTTCTAGGAACAAATTCCTCAGCCCAGCTAAAGCTTCTTCTTCTGAAGTTCCCTATATTGTATCAACCTGATGAAAAGTTTGACTCAGATGTGGGACCAGTTGCTCAAGAGGGTAATAAGGACCACGCCATGGAGGTGACCAATCATCATACTCTTGCCATGTATACTAGTATCCGAGCCGGAAGGTTGTACCATGACGTTTCAGCTATATTGGTTTAGTATGCCCTGGAGATTCTTCCCAAGCCCTTTGCCGGGTTCATACCCAGACCATGCCAGTATGCTTTCTATTTTGTTACTCCACCATTTGTCCTTCTCAATTGCGTTGACATGTTCAATGTGGTGATAAGTTTCTCTACCCAACCTTCTTCTATTCTCGATGACCAGGATAGTTTGACTGGAATAAATGGGGTTACTCCCATCTCCGTGAATGACTACCTCCTGGTGGTTCCATTCGAACTTACGGCCTGGTGTAGGGTGGAGCTACAGCCCCTACGGCATGTATCCAAGGTCGACCCAACAGAAGATTGTATGTAGCTGATATGTCAAGCACCTAAAATTCAACATCGAACCAAGTTGGCCCCATCTGCAGGCAAAGGTTAATCTCCCCAATTGTGGCCCTTTGAGACCTATCAAAGGCTTTCACGTTCATACTTCTTGCTCGTATCTCGTGGAAACCTTTGCCCAATCTATTCAGAGTAGTTAAAGGACAAATGTTGAGACTCGAGCCCCCATCTATTAGGACCCTGGCAATGAATTTATCTTCAAACTGTACCGTGATATGCAGTGCCCTGTTGTGGCTTAACCCTTCAAGCGGTAGTTCATCCTCATGGAAGGTGATCTTATGACTCTCCAGCACTTGCCCTACAATGTTGGCCATTTCTCCACTAGTGATGTTGTTGGGTACGTAAGCTTCATTTAACACCTTCATCAGAGCACTCCTATGTGTTTCCGAATTTTGCAATAGCGATAGGATGGATATTTGGGCGGGAGTTTTGTTTAAATGATCGACGATTGAGTATTCCCTCGCTTGTACTTTCCTCCAGAGATCGTCTGGCCCGGTTTCAATAAAAGGTTCTTAGTAGCAGCATCCTTGCTCGATCCTCCCAAATGTTCGGGTGTATAGATCCTTCCCGTTCTGGTCATTCCTTGTGCGGCATCAGACTCTTCCATATTTGCTTTTCCCTTTCGCCTGGCTTCCGCAACATAGTCCCACAGTATGGCATTGGAATTGAAAGGAGGTGTGGTTGCTACCGTCACTGTGAAAGGTGTGGCTATTTCTACCTCAAATGGAACAGGTGTGGCTGCAGGTGGTGATACCTCTACCTCAAACGGAACCGATGCAGTTACCTTAACTTCGATTGACGGCTGTATCTGTACCACAATAGGAGTGAGTGTGACTGCAGGTTTAAAATCATCGCCTTCCCGAATATGCCCGATTGACCCCTCAGGATCCCATTCTTCATTTGTCTCTATCACATGTACCCTATCACCCCTATGATTTGGAAGAGAATTTTTGCGGATGTTAGGTGCAGTTTCCTTCACCTGTATGACCTTCTTATCAATCAATGTCTGGATCTTATCTTTCAATGTCTGGCACTCGTCGATGGTGTTCCCCTTCGTACCGGAATGGTATGCACATGTTTTGTTTGAGTTGACCCATTGAGATAAGTTGTCCACTGCCACAGCAGGAATATGAGTGACATAACCAGCGGCCTTCAACCTTTCGTACAGCTGGTCGATGGGTTCAGCAATAGCGGTGTATTGTCTGGGTGGTTAGCGAACAAAGTTAGGTCGGGGTTTCTGGTAATTTGGACTAGTGGGAGGTGAATGATAGTAGGCTGGCTGGGTGTTATAAGTATGATAGGCGGTGGCGGGTTGAGAATATTTGGGAGATGAGGGCTGGTATGTGGGTGGAGGTGTTTGGTATGAGGGTGGCGGTGTTTGGTATGTAGGTGGCGGTGTTTGGTATATGGGTGGCGGTGTTTGGTATGTGAGCGGAGATTTTGGGCCCTGAGCCACCATTATTGCCCCCACCTCTCTTTTCTTTGATATGCCGCCTGATTATAATGCTTTTTTTTGTGGCCTGCAGTGCCTCAAAATTTGTCACCATCCTGCTTTTGATATGCTCTTCAATCCTTTCTCTGAGTTTGATGATATCGGAGAACTTGTGATTCTCAATGACTATCAGCCTTTCATAATAGTGTGGGTCTTGTGCCCTGACAAAGAACTTGTTCATTTGCTCTTCTTCTAGTGCTGGTCTGACCTTGGCTGCTTCCGACCTCCACCGAGTAGCATACTCGCGGAAAGTCTCAGTTGGCTTCCTCTTTAAATTCTGGATGTAGAAGACACCCGGTGCATTCTCCGTATTGAACCTGAATCAATCCACAAATTCTGATGCCATGCTCACCCAATTGGTCCACTTCTTAGGGTTCTGGCTTATGTACCAGGATAGGGAATCTTCGGTAAAACTTCTCATGAAGAGCTTCATTCGGATCCTTTCATCTTTTCCGACCCCCACGAGCTTGTCACAGTAAGTTCTCAAATGAACCTTGGGATCACCTGTTCCGTCAAACATTTCAAACTTAGGAGGTTTGTAACCCTCCGGCAGTTCCACGTCCGGTTGTATGTACAGATCCTCATAATTCAGACCTTCTACCCCTTTGCCTTCTTCGACACCCTGAACTCGACTTGTTAATTTCTTGCCTTGGCCATGTTCTTGATGAGCAGGTCCTTCTCAGTGAATTCTGGTAATTAGGAGATATAATGAGTAGAGTGAGGTACGGTTTACACATATATAGGGTTGTTTTGGTGAGTGCTAGGGACAAGTGTGTAGTGTGGTCGTTGGTTGAGTTTTGAGGGTCGGGAATGGGTTGTGGTGTGTTCTGAGGAGTATGATAGGTAGTGGCTTATGGGTACTGGATAGGTTGATGATGGTGTTGTGGTGGAGTTGGTATTGGTAAAGGATTGGGATTTTGAGGTGGGGTTGCATATTAGTGGGGTGCGGGAGGATTTTATGGAGGCTGGTTTGCCGTATTTTGGGGAGGTGCTAGGTTTTTGGTATTTTGTTGGTTGATGTCGGGGATGTTTAGGGTGAGGGATACGTTTGCTAAGTTGCGGACCTGCTCGAGTTCTCCTTGTAACTCCAATATCTTCTGTTCCAACGCAAAACCAATTCATTCGGCGCCGGAGTACTTCGACCGTATGAAGTTTCCGCATTCTCAGTGTTTGCCTTTCGAATAGCACTTAAGTCATCCATCTTAGCCTTCCCTCTACGTCTCGTATTACTTGGAGGAGGAGGAGGTGGAGGGCCTCTAGATCTGGTGTGATATGCTGATGATGCCAGTATGTGTGAACCAACCTTAGGGGATGGGAATAATAAACAATAAAGAAAAATGAAACATAAACAAGTCAGTAAAGATTTTGAAAAAGTATGCAGTATTTAAACACATATTGCGGGAATGTAAATTCGCGTCCTAACTTGGGAGCCTCATTGTGCCTGAGGTAGGCCTAGCGAAAATAGATTTGGAGAAATTCAGTGACAATAATTGCCTCATTTCATTAATGTAAAGATAGACGCCCCAAAACGACACTAAATAAGATAAGTCACTAATGGCACTTGGCCTTATTACATTTGAAAAGCAAGTAAACTTAATCTACTTTGTCCCAGAAGGACCTTCTCCAGGCTCGATGCTCTTGTTGATGAGCTCCCCCAGTTCGCGCAAGTTCAGCAGTAAGAATGCCCTTGCTAAATATCCTCCTTCGCTTCCCTCGACGTTCTGGCAATCGCTGAATCTCTTCCTCATTTTCCCCTCCAATTCCATTAGACTGTACTCCAGATATTCCAGCCTTTCGCTGGATTTAGCAGCCCTCTCTTTCCATTCATTGATCATTTCCATGTCGGCCTTATGTTACTCCATATGCTTGGCTTCAGACTCGCGAACTCTTTTGCGCAATTTGTTATACTTCACATGTGCTTCGGCAACTTCATCTATGACCCTGTTTCCTGGACCAACTCTTGGCTCGAATATTCCCCCTATGTTATCTTCCAACCCTGAGGGGCAGAAGTATGCATGACCAACATGATATCGATCTGGCTCAATAGTTTCCTTTTCTATGATAATTTTCAAGTTCCACATGTGTTGTGCTTCATTTTTGTATGGGATAGCGTCACCCTGAAAATCAGCTATGAAGTGACTCATTTTAGCAACCCGTGGTATGACCTGCTTCCTCCCTTCCTATCTCATAACTCCGAGGGGAGCATAATGGTATATTCCCCTTAACCCGATCAGTACCAAGTGTGGAACATCCCTGGATAAGGCGATGAATTCGTCGGTAGGGAACTACTCGAACATCCATTGAACCTGGTCCTCGTTCAGATTGTTGAAAAACTGCACCCATCCTATAGCATCCTTTGGTTGAGCAAACATGTCTAGAATATATGTCATTTTCTTGGGATGGTGGAAGGCTATATGATCATTCCCCGGCTTTCGTGGAAACTCTTGACGGTACTGACCCCTTTGAGATGTTCTAACAGCGAAACCTGCAACAGCAAATTGCAAGCCTCGAAGTATCTGTACCCTTTTTGACAACGCTCCAAGTCCTGATACATATCTGCAATGATCATAGGGACAATGGTATATGTCTGCCTCTCGATCCCTTCTATCAAAGTTTTGGCCACCATGGCCAGTCTGGTATGGATTTTGTCCCCTTAGATCGGGAACACTAGCATGCCCAAGAAACTACGATGAACACAAAGACCCTGCGGTGAATCCAAACCAAGGAGGTGATGGAGAATGCATCATCAAAAATATAGTAGGACCTGCTGTGACCGTATCGTTCATAGAGAAAGTCAAAGGGTATATAAGATTTTTTCAGGCACTCCAAGTCATCAATTTTCTTCAACCTATCATCTTAAGAAATCCTCTAGTGGTGCGATTCTCAAGTGCCAATAAACCAGGGCTATCCCAAGGTAGCCCAGCAAATCCCCCTATTTCTTCCAAAAGAGGGGTCATTTCTATGTCTCCATAGCAGAACATAGCCCTCTCTTTGTCCCAGAACATGGTAGCAGCCTCGATCAACATATTGTTCGGCTGATGATCCAATAAGGAAGGCAAGTTTCCTAAGACCCTTTTCACATGGTTTTGGTCACTTGATGGAAGATCCCTCCACCAATCTAGCAATGGTGATGGTATGTTACTAACTGTACCGAACCGGGGGACTTCGTGCCTCATTTTCTGCAAACAAAATATGGTTAGGCCCTTTCCCCCTCCAGGTTCGTCTATTTATACAACAATGATTAGCACATTGGCACTTATTTCTCCAAAATTAATGCACACAATCGTGGTTGCATCCGTTGGGATTATGGAAAACCCAATGGACTTTTGGGTGAGGCTTGTCTTAAAGGGTTATTATGTGGACAACATATTAAACCCAATGGACTTTTGGGTGAGGCTTGTCTTAAAGGTTTGACCATGATGTATGCACAACTAATCAGAGTGAGGTTGCTATAGAGGTCTAGACCGAGACCCTCAAGCGGACAACTTGAGGGGGGAAAGGCAAGGAACCATCGACTGCACCGCTGATTGACTAGTTTTACCGAAAATACGCCTTTCCACATTTAGTGGGTGATATATATAGGAAGAGCGCAAATACTCATCAAGCGTTGCCATAGGATTGATTACGCACGAGTGAAATATGATGTTTAGCATGATTTATGCAACAATAAATAGCATGTTGTCAAGTATTTGCATGTTAAAAGATGATAAATGCGGTATTTAAATAATTGAAAGACAGTTACAAAAAAGAAAACAAGGAGAAAAGTCTATTTCAGGAAATAAAGGAAATTGTAAATGCTTGAGAAATAAGCAACTAAATCCAAATAAAGGGGAAAGGGGAAGGGTGCACATGTGTTAACAGAAATAAGCATGCATAAGACTAATTCACAAAAACAAGTTCTTTATGGTAAGAGCCTAAAAATATCCCCAGCAGAGTCGCCATGCTGTCGCGCCCCCTTTTTCCTCGCAGAGTCCGGGTTTCGACATTCATTGGGAACAACTCAATTCCTTTCGGGAATTGGGTATTTGAATTTGAAGAGTCGCCACCTGACGAGTTTAAGGTGCATTAGGGTACCCAAAGCAAGTAACTCAGAACACCAGTTTGCATTACCATAAATTGGGTAAGGGCTCGAAATAACCTTGAGGGAAAGGTGTTAGGCACCCCTCGCGGTCCATAATGGTGGATCCCGGCCGAACTCAAATTATGTGAATTAGTCTTATAAATAGATAAAGCAAATTAGCCAAATGGGTATTATATTTAAAATAAGGAATAAAGAGGGGTCCTAGGTTTTTTAGCCTACATGATCACTTCTGTACAATGTTTGGTAATCGTCCCCAAGTTGGGGTGCTACACATAGCATTAGCGCACAGGTCATCATATCCTTTACTACTCTGTTACCCTCCCCTTAGTGGTTATATAAGCGATGCTAATTAAACGTACTATACGCGTGAATTACCCGTCCCTTCCTTGTGGCCTTGGAGGTGTTTAGGACCTTTAATTAAGGCAGTTCTAGACTCTCCTAAAGTACTTAAAGGAGAAAAATCTAGGCGACAAGCAAGAACAAATAGGACATTCACATAAAGGCAATTAAAGGCTCACTTTTACCTCCTCACATAAGCAGATAATAGCACGTCTCAAACAACAGGATTTCACATATCTCAAAGGATCCTTAGAGTAGGATATCTAGGTGAGCATGACAAATAGAATATACATCATTGTGTTAAAGCGAGGCGATAAAGATCTAATCAGTTTGCCTATTGATTTTAGGGCTTGCTGAATCTGGACAATTCACAAATAACAAAGAAGCATAATTTTACAGTTTGCAGGATTTTAGTCGCCCTACAGGCTTGCCTAGGCGCATAACAGTGATGTGCTATAAACATGGTATCTAGTCATTAATCAGGAAAGCAGCAAACCAGTAAACAATTTTAAGCAGGCAGTTTGGATCCTATAGGCATGCTGTATAGGCGTAATAACTAATTTTAGGCTTATGGATACTGGTAACTAAATGCAGGAATTGGTTTTAAAAATCCTATAGATATAGCATCTAAATGCAGTAACTAGTTTAAGGACCTTATTGACGTATAGAAAACTTATTTAAACTTTGTCGACATGTAAAGACTGATTTTAAACTTACAGGCATAGTGTCTAAAATGCAAGATTGATTTTTAAACCCTATAGTCATGGCATCTGAATGAACAAACATTACGATAACGTATAAGCATGGTATCTAAATAACACATATTGCAATAAACTATAGGCATGGTATCTAAATAACACATCCATTGCAATAACCTATGGGCATGGTGTCTAATGCATGTAAATAATCCTAAGAACATGACCTCTATGCAAGTAAATGGTCATAATAAACCTAAGGACATGATTCTACCAAGTTTCCCCACAAGAATTATACAAAGAATCCCTCCCTTTTACTATTTCCCCCAATATCTGTTTACAAGAATTAATATTACAGACCAACATTAATAATGAATTACAGAAGTGAAATTGCTACAACTATAGGAAGCCTGAACGAGCCTAAACCATAAACCTAAAAAATCAGGCCTTCAATCAAGTATGAACATGCCAACACTCTCATAGTGCACCCAATGGTATCCTGGTGTGTCAAAATTCCCAAGGGCCTCAAGGACCCCAGGCAATGCTCACACCAGAAAACTTTCAAAGCAACCCTTTTTGTGAGCAAGTTTGGAATGCCAACCCCTTTGTGTCAAACTTTAGAGGAGCCTCATGGACTCCTAAGCAATGCTCACACTGGAGGGGCAAGCCCCTAGGTGTTCTAAGAATAGGAGTCAAAAATAGGAGAGTTTTTTCAGAAAATAGTTTTAGAAGTGAAAACACGTTAGAAGTGTGAAATAGTTTAGAGGTAAAGACATATTAGGAGTGAAAAATAGTTTAGGAGACATTCTGAACAAAGGTTTAGCAAACCAAAAGCACACAGAACATAGTCACAAAACCTCAAGGCAAAGACTCACATTCAACTTGGTTTATTAGTTAACCCTAAGTGATCATATGGCATACCGAGGACAAATAATTTCACAGAGAGGGGATCAGGGGTTGGGGAACACAGGAATCTTGAATCAGGAGCACATAGAGACATGGTGGTAGGAAAGCATGCTAGTTAACAAGAGATACCTAAGTCTAACAGCCATACTTAAGGGTAGAAATAATTACACCGACTTAAAGCAATAGACAGGAAAAGTTGAAACTTAAACACAGAAGTAAGCTTGTTGACAATAAACATGAATGATTGAAATTTGAACACAGAAGTAAACATGTTGGTCTAAAGCAATGAACAGAAGAGCTTGAAACTTAAACAGAAGGTAAACATGCTAATTAAGATGATAAAAAGGAAAGAGACAAAGTTAAACACAGTAATAAGCATGCTGATTAGAATACATAAGAGGCATGGATTAGACTGAGGAAGTAGTACTAATTCAGGTCAAAAATAAGGAGAATAGGTAAATCACAGAGAAGTACAGATTTAACAGGAAAATATAATTCGAATCCTAAATAAAATCAGTCAATATATTTGATTGACAGAGATAACAAATAACGGGAAAAAGATTAAAGTAATCAGTGCAATAAATAGAAAGACCTAGGGTTTAAAGCATATACACAAAATTAGTCAAACCACTAAAGATAATCAGATTCAAACACTTGGAACTTAAAAACCCTTTGAAAAGAACTTAGGACGAAACCCTAGTTCTTAGAAAAAAGTAGAACCGAATAATAATAAGGAAAACAGAAGGTTTTTTTCGAAGAAAATACCAAATAACACTTAAACTTTTCAGATCTACAAGGATCTGAACAGACCCAGGTAGCATAAGATTAGGGTTTTAAGAAAAGTGATAGAGATGGAAGAGACCTGGTTTAATACCATAAATTCGAACCATAAATAGGAAGAAAATAATACTCACAAACAGAGACGGCCATAGACCGGCCTATGAAAGGTTTCGAACAAAGAATCCAAGTTGAATCTCTTCGAGATTCTTTCATAAATCGACATAATCGAACCACCAGAAGAGGTAGAAGGCCGGCAATGGTCGGAGAACACACAGAAACTCCATAGATGGGAGTTTTAGTCGGTGACGGCGATTAGGGTTAGGGGCGAGCTGAGAGACTGTCGCAGAGGTTAGGGAACGAAGGCGGCAAAAATGAAAGAGTGAAGGGGGTTAGGGGGTCATTTGGGATTAATATGGTAAGGTTAATTGTGGACTGATCTAAAAGATCAACGGCCACGATTAAACCGGGTTATTGGGTCGGGCAGGTATATATTGGGCCTAGGGGGTGAATTTGGCTGGTTTTAAAAGGATTTGGGCTAATATTTAGGGGTTAGGTCCGAAAAATTAAAGAAATTAAAGAGGCTATTTGTTAAATACCCTATTAATTAATAAAATAATTTATAAAATAATTAACAGATTATAAAAAAAATGATTTTTGTGCATGAACATATTTATGGCAATCACTCGATATTTTGAAAATGCAAAAGCTATTTTCTGGTGAGATAATGTAATAATGCATACATAGGCTATTTTTGCATAATATGCAATTCTAGTTTAAAAAATGCAAGTGCAATTATAAAAAATGCAATTAAAACATTTGAACACTTATATGAACATAAATGATGAATTTAGATGATTAAATCATCATAAAATAATATGAGGGATAGTTTTGTACATTTATGTAATTAAAAAATGCAGAAATAAATAGATTTAGGGCCTTGAAAAATTGCAAAAAAATTGTAAAATACTTGTGCATGTTTGTAAATGCATGTACAATATTTTGAAAGTGTTTATGCATATTTAAAATATATGAGAGAAAAATTGGGTATCAACAACATCAATATTGGGCTGAAATGACAGAACACTCCTCCATAAAGTGACAATAATAGTCTGCCTGCATACTCAGGTAAAAAGATCCTGCACCGCATCTGTAGCATTTTCACAATTTGTCTGTGCCCAACTGATTAATGGTGCCTGACGCCGCGTACGAATGAGTAGGAAGTCACTGAAGGCATAAGCTTAAACGAAACCATATCGCACGATGCAGAATGAAGGAAGGGAAGTTCTCCTAATAGCCATGTAGTCTCTTGAAGATAAGTATAGACGTCTCCGTACCGATCCACAAAACTCTACTAGACTTGCTCATTATTTGTGAGACCTAAGTGAACCTAGTGCTCTGATACCAAGCTTTCATGACCCAAAATCCTTTATAGGTCGTGATGGCGCCCAACGTCGCTGTTAGGCAAGCCAATGGTGAACTACCAACTTAATTATGCATTTTATTATTTTCAAAATTGTGAATATTAGATAAAGAAATGAGCGCATTAAAATCATGAAAACTTACAATTGAAATAGAATAGATAATAAAAGTGTGTAAATGCTAAACAAAATCACACACAACTTCTAGAACATCCAAAAAGCCGGTGTCACAAGTGCGTGACCGTCTACTAAAGAGTGCAATAATAACACAACATCTTTCTGGAATATAAAATAGAGAGGATAAAGTAAATAAATAAGATGGCTACTTTGTGGGTTGCAGTTCGTAGCATAGAAATCAACTCACCATAAAGTCTCCTTAGCAGTTGCGCTTACACGCCAAGATGGCCATCAAATGAACCTGTCAAATCCTGCACATTTAGTGCAGAAGTGTAGCATGAGTACTTAAATCAACGCGTACCCAGTAAGTATCTAGCCTAACCCCCGGAGAAGTAGTGACGAGAGGTCAACATCGACACTTACTAGTGGTCCAATAAATCAATTGATAACTCATAACAGATATGAATCACAACAGTAGTAGTGAGATAAAAATTGTAACTAACATAATCTTCCAAAAATTTCTTTTAACGATATAAACCTTTCAAATCTCATGTTCCATCTCAACAGATCTGAAATATCAAGTGCAATCTCACGGATAAGGAATACCATATAAAATTCTAGGTCTCAATAGAAGGGGGACCCCATGAATATCCGGACTACTAGCGGTATAATGCACGATTATGCCGAGGTCGTACGACCCAATCTAGAGTGGTGTGTACACTGCTGAGAGTCAACCGACGCGAACCAGAGATGCATCTTAATATACTGTCGAGGCATTCGGCCCGATCCACAAGAAAGAAAGAAACTTATCGAATTACGAGTCACGTGCTTACAATACAAGTGTAGGAAGTAAACAAGACTTTTACCATTTATCAAATATCTCGCCAAACAACTCAAGGTGATAAAGCCTGGCCTAATATATTCCCAAATCAAATTTCAATTATAAATTCAATTAATTAAACTAGCAAAATGAGTTCAAATATTACATGATACAGTCCTAAGTCTACCTGGACATAAATATGCTTTTAGCTACGTACGGAGTCTCATCACCTCTTGCGTACGTAGCACCATAACTAGTAGCACATAAAAATTTTAATACCTACGAGGTAGACTCTCCCTCACAAAGTTAGACAGGAGACTTACCTGGCAGCGAAGTTCCATAACCGGCTCAAATGCCTCTCTAACACCTCAAACCAATGTCTATTGATCTTAAACTATTCATACAATGTGTAAACTAATAAAAATATACTCCCATACTCATAATTAGTCAATGTATATTAATTTTCAACTCTGATTAAAAATTCAACCAAGTTAACCCTCGGACCCACGTGCCCGGATTTCGAAAAGTTTCGAAGACAAACATTGCCCAGAATACCACGAACTCAAATATATAATTTATTCCTAATTCATTGTCCAATTTCATGGTCAAAATAAAAAAAATACCATTTCCAGGTTTCTTCCTAAAATTCCACAATTTCTATCAAATATCCATCTTAAAATCCATATATAACCCATGTATTTAACTCAAAACAAGTAGGAATTACTCACCTTACGATATATGGCAAAAACGATCTTCAAGAATCACCCCAAATCACATGAGCTCCAAGAACTTAAAAGTGATGAAATAAGCTCAAAATCCCGAAATCAGATGTTTAATACACCTGCCAGGTCTCCTTCTTCATGATCGCGTTCATTATCCACGTGATCACGGGTAACAAAAGTTCTAGCATCGTTTCCTTCGTCGCAATCGTGGCCAAAATTTTGCGATCGCTGACGTACAAATGTTTTCTCTTTATAGACACCCTTCAGTATAGTGGCCATAACTTTTTGTACAGAACTCTAAATGATAAACGGTTTGATTTTCTAAAATATGGATTCAAAGGAATACAATTTTAATTTTCGGAGCATCCCCAAATTCTTTATAGATTGTAAGATATAAGCTCCTGAAGTTAGACCACTAAAAGCAAAAATTCCTTCTACGGGATTGCGAATTTCGTTCCTTGATCGCGATTCACAAGGCCTGGAACAGCACTTTTCTCTTCGCGATTGCAGCCCTTTCTTCGCGATCACAAAGAAGGATGCACCAGATCTCAGAAACAACAGCTCAAACATAGCGAAATGACTCGTAGCCCATCCGAAACACAACCGAGGCCCCCGGAACCCCGTCCAATCATACCAACCATTCCCAAAACATGATGCAAACTTGCTCGAGGCCTCAAATCACACTAGAAAATATTTAAACTGTGAATTGATGATTAAAACCTTTCTTTCAATTTTCAAACTTTTAAATTTGGCCGAACGCGTCCGAATTACACTTAAACATTTCGGAATGACGCCAAACTTTACGTGCAAGTCATAAATCATGATACGAACCTATTCTAATGCTTGGAATCCCAAACAGACATCAATAAAGTCAAAGTTCACTTCAAATCAATCTTAGGAAATTCTAGAACCTTCAAAATGCCAACTTTCCACAATAAGTGCCGATATGATTCCGGACCATCTGATACTCAACCCGAACATATACCCAAGTCCGAAATCATCATACAAATCTATTGGAACATTCAAATACCTATTCCGGGGTCTTTTACTCAAAAGTCAACCTTGGTCAACTCTTCCACTTAATGCTTCCGAATTGAGAATTTTCCATCCGAATCAACTCCGAACTGCCTGAAATCCGATTCCGACTATGCGTACAAGTCATAAAACATAAATTGAAGCTATTAAAGGCCTCAAATCACCGAACGACGAGCTAGAGCTCAAAACAACTAGTCGGGTAGTTACATTATTGATGCCGCCTTCAAGGCCAAGGCGTACTGACATGTCAAGTGCAATGATATTAAGCCCGTAAGGTCGTGGTTGGTAATCGTGGTTTACAATATCTACCTTTTAAATATTTTTCTTATTTACTGTATATTGCCTTTTTTATTTTTTCTATAATTATTTTCTTTAAAAAATATTATTTTATGTAAAAAACATCATTTACAATGCATAAAACTCATTTGTGAATTTATTAGATCTACCGTGGATATATTAAAAGAAGTAAGATATACATTTTACCAAAAATAGGGATGCAACACAAGGACTTCCGAGGGGGTCACCCATCAAGTACTACTCTCGCCCAAGCACGCTTAACTTCGGAGTTCTGATGGGTTCCGATGCGTTAGTGATTGTATGATCGCATCCGACATTCATTGAACTCTAAATTCTCTTAATACCTTTCCTCCTTCCGCTTTAGGTGCGAAAGTGTAAATCCTTAAAACGACATAACTTTACGCTCATTTATCCATTTTACGCGATTCCTCTTTTGATTTTATGTATTTTTTGCGGGCAAAAGCATTGACCAATAACAACAAGCCGCACTCGACGATAATATCACAATTAGAGGGCCCAGCATGCCTATCACACTAGGCCGCATGGAACGGCGACATCGCTACTAGACGTTTTACGAATGCCGCCTTCGAGGCCGAGGAGTAGTGACATGTCAAGTGCAACGATGTTAAGCCCGTAAGGTCGTGTTTGGTAATTATCTACCTTTTATATATTTTCCTTATTTTTATTATTTATTGTATATTGCCTTTATTGATTTTTTCCATAATTATTTTCTTTTAAAAAATTATTGTTTCATGTAAAAACATTGTTTGCAATGCTTAAAACTCATTTGTGAATTTATTTGATCTACCGTGGATATATTAAAAGAAGTAAGATACAAATTTTGCCAAAAATAGGGATGCAACACGAGGACTTCCGAGGGGGTCACCCATCCTAGTACTACTCTGTTCCAAGCACACTTAACTTCGAAGTTCTGATGGGATCCAGTGCGTTAGTGTTGGTATGATCGCATCCACATTCCTTGCACTCTAAATTCTCTTAATACCTTTCTTCCTTCCACTTTAGGTGCGAAAGTGTAAAGCCTTAAAACGACATAAGTTTACGCTATCCGTTGTACGTAATTCTTCTTTTGATTTATGTATTTTTCGAAGGCAAATGCGTTGACCAATAACAACAAGTTGCGCTCGGTGATAATTTAACAATTAGAAGGCCCGAAATGCCTATCACATTACGCCGCATGGAATGACGACATCGCAACTAGACGTTTCACAAATGCCTTCTTCGACGCCAAGGCGTAGTGACATGTCAAGTGCAACAGTGTTAAGCTCATAAGATCGTGGTTGGTAATCGTGATTTACAATATCTACCTTTTAAATATTTTTCTTATTTTTTTGTTTATTGTATTTTACCTTTTATTTTTTTCTATAATTATTTTCTTTGGAAAAATATTATTACATGTAAAAACATCATTTACAATGCTTAAAACTCATTTATGAATTTATTATATCTACCGTCGATATATTAAAAGATGTAAGATACACATTTTGCCAAAAATTGGGATGCAACAGGAGGACCTCCGAGGGGGTCACCTATCCTAGTACTACTCTCGCCCAAGCACGCTTAACTTCGGAGGTCCGATGGGTTCCGGTGCATTAGTGATGGTATGATCCATCCGACATTCCTTGCACTCTAAATTCTCTTAATACCTTTCCTCATTCCGCTTAAGGTACGAAAGTATAAAACCTTAAAATGACATAACTTTAAGCTCATTTATCCGTGTTACGCGATTCCTTTTTTGGTTTTATGTATTTTTCGGGGGCAGAAGCATTCACCAATAACAACAAGCCGCGCTCTACGATAATATCACAATTAGAGGGCCCGAAATACCTATCACACTATGCCACATGGAATGACGACATCGCAACTAGACGTTTTACAAATGCCGCCTTACATGTTATGTGCAGCAGTGTTAAGCTCGTAAAGTCGTGGTTGGTAATCGTGATTTACAATATCTACCTTTTAAATATTTTTATTATTTATTGTATTTGCCTCTTTGATTTTTTCCACAATTATTTTCTTTAAAAAATTTATTATTTTATGTAAAAAACATCGTTTATAATGCTTAAACTCATTTGTGAATTTATTTGATCTACCATTGATATATTAAAAGAAGTAAGATACAAATTTTGCCAAATGAGGGATGCAACACGAGGACTTCCCAGGGGGGTCACCCATCCTATCCCATCCTAGTACTACTCTCACCCAAGCACGCTTAGCTTCAGAGTTCTAATGAGATCCGGTACCTTAGTGCTGGTATGATCTCATCCGACATTCCTTGCACTCTAAATTCTCTTAATACCTTTCTTCCTTCTGCTTTAGGTGCGAAAGTGTAAAACCTTAAAACGACATAACTTTACGCTAATTTGTCTATTTACGTGATTCCCCTTTTGATTTTATGCATTTTTTGCGGGCAAAAGCATTGACAATTAACAACAAGCCGCGCTCGACGATAATATCACAATTAGAGGGCGGACATGCCTATGTCACGACCCAAATCTCCCTACGTAAGATGTGCGACGGTACCTAGTCTTTAAGACTAGGTAAGCCTAATAATTTACGGAAAAATTGAGATAATAATTGGAATAATGGCTGAACCTTAACAACAATAGGTATATATAGATAAACTGGATTTCTGCCGCTCGGAATATACTAGTAAAACCAATAACTCGAGTATAGACAACTCCCAAAACCCGGTAATCACAAGTCACAAGCTCTAAGGGACTGTTCTAACTGTCTCTGCTCATTAGCATCTAGGGAAAATAAAGAAGAACAACATAAAAGGATAGAGAGGGACTCTGAGGTGTGCGGACGCTGGCAGACATACCTTGAAGTCTCTGTAGCAGCAACACGTACTCTCTAGGAATAGCGGGGTTGGTAGGAGGTACTTGGGTCTGCACCACACAAAACATGTGCAGAAGAGTAGCATGAGTACACCAAAACGGTAGCCAATAAGTGCCAAGCCTAACCTCGGTAGAGTAGTGACGAGGCCAGGTCAGGTCCCTACTGGAATATAATAATTAAGGCAGAAGATATAGTAATATAATGAACGACTGAGAATTTAAAAACAAGAAATACAGAAAGAGAAAACTACACAACAAATAGAGGTAAACAATAAGGGCGCTTCTGAGGTACCTCCTCGTAGTTCCAAAAGTGAATACTCAACAGGGGAGCTCCCGAGGTACTTCCTCGTAGTCCCAAAAGTAAATATGCAACATGGGATCTCCTGAGGTACCGTCTCGTAGTCCCAAAAGTAAATTGTAACAGGAGATCTCCCGAGTACCGCCTCGTAGTCCAAAAAGTAAATATGCGACAAGGGATCTCCCGAGGTACCGCCTCGTAGTCCAAAAAATAAACACACGCCTCACAACTGATGGAACAACGAATTCACAGCAAGAATCCTATCGTTAAATACTAAATAAATTAATCAAGGAAAATAGGAAATTCAACTAAGCATGCTTCCCAGATTTCAAATAAGCATTTAAGACACGTAGACATGCGATATTAGGCCAAACATGATAATTACACAAGTTGGGATAGCTCGGTTAAGATATAATATGTTACTATCCAGTCAAAATTAGATTCTCAAAAATTAGCCAAGTACGCACTCGTCACCTCGCGTACACGGCACTCACATATCACAGATTATTACAACAACACCAAATCCTAAGGAATTTCCCCCACACAAGGTTAGGCAAGTCACTTACCTCGAACCAAGCTCATTCAGACAATAAGAAAGCCCTTTCCTCGACTTTCCGACTCCGAATAGCCCAAAGCTAGCCAAAATAAATTACATACTATAAATATAACTATAATAAACTAATCTAATTAATGAAATCAGGACTTTAACGAGAATTTAGAAAATTGCCCCAAAAAGTCAACTCGGACCCACGTCTCGGAATCGGGTAAAAGTCACAAAATACGAACACCCATTCAACTACGAGTTCACCCATACAAAATTACTCAAATTAGATACCAAAACCTCAATCAAAACTCCAAAACTCGGTCTATGAACTTACAACTTTTCCCCAAATTTCTCAACTTAAAACCTTAATTAGATGATGAAATTAACAATGGATTAGTGGATATTAATCAAAAATGAGTGTAGAATCCTTACCCAAATATTTCCTCTGAAAATCCCTCAAAATCTCGCCTCAATCCGAGCTCTCTATCTCAAATTATGGAGAAAATGGCAAACCCTCGATTTTGAAATGTTTAAATGTGCTCAGGTGTTCATTAATCGCGATTGCGAAAATAGCCTCGCGATCGCGAAACACAACTCTACTGCCCCAAAGTTAATCTTATGCGAACACGGCTGACTACACGGGAGCGCGAAAAAGGAAAAGCCCATGCCTACGCGATCGCCAACTCAGCCACATGACCGCAAAGCACAACTGCGCGTGTCCGGCTACCCCTAAAACCCCTAGGCGAACGCGACATTCACCAGGCGTTCGCGACTCGCTGAGAACCAAATCTTCCGCGTTCGCATCCCCTTTTCTGCAAAAGCATAGAGTAAAAAATCGTTCCACCAAAACCCCCCTCTGCGATCGCATAACAAGGCACACGATCGCACTGAAGGAAACCAGATCAGTGCACCAGCAAACTTCAACAACCTTCTAAGTCCAATTTCCAATCCGTTAACCATCGGAAATCTACCCGAGGCCCTTGGAACCTCAACCAAACATACCAAAAGTCCTATAACATCACACGAACTTAGTCAAACCCTGAAATCACATCAAACAATGCTAAAAACACGACTCGCACCTCAATTCAGGCTTCATTAATTTTAAAACTTCTACAACGGATGTCGAAACCTATCAAATCACGTCCAATTGAACCCAAAATTTACACACAAGTCATATTTGACATTACGGACCTAATCCAACTTCCGGATGTCCAATCCGACCGCGATAGCAAAAAGTCCACTCTCAGTCAAACTTCCCTAATTCAACTACGGACCTCCAATTCACCATCAGGACGTGCTCCTATGTCCAAAATCACCCAACAGACCTAACAGAACAATCAAAACTTCGTTCCGGAGTCGCTTACCCATGTCATTCTGAAATTCTTCGGACCCGAACTGACTACCCTCGCAAGTCACATAAAAGCTATAAAGTACAAAATGAGCAGTAAATAGGGGAACAAGGCTAATACTCTCAAAACGACTAGCCGGGTCGCTACATCCTCCCCCTCTTAAGACAATCGTTCTTCCTCGAACGAGCATAGAGAGATACTTGAAGCGGTGAATAGATGAGGATAACGGCTGCGCATATCATGCTCTGTCTCCCAAGTCGCCTCCTCGACCAGCTGACCCCTCCACTGAACCTTCACTGAAGCAATGTTCTTCGACCTCAACTTTCGAACATGGCTGTCCAAAATAGCTACTGGCTCCTCAACATAAGATAAATCCTTTTCAAACTGGACTGAGCTAAAATCCAACACATGAGATGGATCGCCATGGTACCTCCGGAACATAGGAACTTGGAACACTAGATGATCTGCAGCTAAGCTAGGTAGGAATGCGAGTCTGTAAGCCACCTCCCCAACCCTCTCAAGGATCTCAAAAGGCCCGATATACCTTGGCTGAGCTTTCCCTTCTTCCCGAACCTCATAACACCTTTCATTGGCAAACTTGGAGCAAGATCCGCTCCCCAACATGAATGCAACATCACGAACCTTCCGATCCACATAACTCTTCTGTCTGGACTGGGGTGTACGAAATCGATCCTGAATCACCTTAACCTTATCCAAAACATCCTGAACCAAGTTTGTACCCAATAACTTAGCCTCACCCGGCTTGAACCAGCCCACTAGAGACCGACACCACCTACCATACAGAGCCTCATATGGTACCATCTGAATGCTCGACTCATAACTGTTGTTATAGGCAAACTCCGCAAGTGGCAAGAGCTATCCTAAGAACCCCCAAACACCATCACACATGCACGGAGCATATCCTTCAGTATCTGAATAGTGCGTTCGGACTGTCTTTCTGTCTGAGGGTGAAATGATGTGCTCAACTCAACCCGAGAACCTAACTCATATTGTACGACTCTCCAGAACCACGATGTAAACTGCATGCCCCAATTAGAGATGATAGATACTGGCACGCCATGAAGCCTAACAATATCGTGGATATAAACTCGAGCCAGCTGCTCAGAAGAATAAGTAATCATCACTGGAATGAAATAAGTCGACTTGGTCAGCCTATCTATAATCACCCAAACTGCATCAAACTTCCTTTGAGTTCGTGGGAGCCCAACAACAAAATCCATAGTGATCTGCTCCCGTTTCCACTCCAGAATCTCTAGCTTCTAAAGAATTCCACCTAGCCGCTGATGCTCATACTTCACCTGTTGACAATTTAGGCATCGGGCTACATACTCTTCTACGTCCTTATTCATTATCCTCCGCCAATAATGCTGCCTCAAGTCTTAATACATCTTCGGGGCACCCATGAATGGATACCGCAAACTGTGAGCCTCCTGGAGAATCAACTCACGCAACCCGTCTACATTGGGCACACATAGCCTACCCTGCATCCTCAATGCACCATCATCTCCAATAGTGACCTCCTTAGCATCGCCGTGCTGAACCATGTCCTTAAGGACAACCAGATAGGGTCCATCATACTAACGCTCCCTGATACGATCATAAAGAGAAGATTGAGAAACCACACAAGTCAAAACTCGACTCGGCTTAGAAATATTCAATCTAACAAATTGGTTGGCTGAGTCCTGTACATCCAATGCCCATGGCCTCTCTGCTGCTGGTAGATATGCTAAGCTCCCCAAACTCTCCACCCTGCGACTCAAGCCATCGGCCACACATTGGCCTTCTCGGGATGGTACAAAATGGTGATATCATAATCCTTAAGAAGCTCCAACCACCTCCGCTGACGTAAGTTAAGATCCTTCTGTTTGAATAGATACTGCAAACTCCGGTGATCGGTGTAGATCTCAAAAGGGACACCGTACAAATAGTGCTGCCACATCTTCAAGGCATGAATAATAGCCGCTAACTGAAGGTCGTGGACTGGGTAGTTCTTCTCATGCACCTTCAGTTGTCTGGACGCGTAGGCAATCACCCTACTATCCTGCATCAACACCAAGTTGAGACCAATACACAATGCATCACAATATATAGTATAAGACCCGAGCCTGTAGGCAATATCAATACTGGGGTTGTAGTCAAAGTTGTCTTGAGCTTTTGAAAGCTCTCCTCACACTCCTCTGTCCACCTGAACAGAGCTCCCTTCTGGGTCAGCCTGGTCATAGGTGCTACAATAGATGAGAAACCCCCTACAAATCGACGGTAATACCCCGCCAAACCAAGAAAACTCCGAATTACCGAAGCTGAGGACGGTCAGGGCCAACTCTACACTGCTTCATCCTTCGTCGGATCCACCTTGATCACTTCTCTCAACACTACGTCAGAACTCACACTTTGAAAATTTTGCTTATAACTTCTTTTCTCTCAAGGTCTGAAGCACCGTCCTCAGGTGTGCTTATGATCCTCCCAACTCCGGGAGTACACCAAAATGTCGTAAATAAACACAATGACGAATGAGTCAAGATAGGGCCGAAATATACTGTGCATCAAGTGCATGAATGCTGTTGGGGCGTTGGTCAGCCAAAATGACATCACAAGGAACTCGTAGTGACCATATCGAGTTCTGAAAGTAGTCTTCGAGATATCTGGCTCCCGAATCTTCAACTGATGATAGCCTGAACGCAAGTCAATCTTGGAAAATACTTTGGCACCCTGTAACTGATCAAATACGCAATCAATACGAGGCAATGGATACGTGTTCTTCACTGTAACTTTGTTCAACTGGTGATAATCAATGTAAATATGCATAGAACCATCATTCTTCTTCACAAACAACAATGGAGCACCCCAAGGTGACATGCTGGTCCGATGAAGCCCTTATCAGGAAACTCCTGTAACTGCTCCTTTAGCTGCTTCAACTCAGGTGAATCCACACGATATGGAGGAATAGAGATGGGCTGAGTGCCCAGTAACAAATCAATGCCAAAGTCGATATCCCTGTCGGGCGGCCTGCCTGGAAGATCCACTGGAAATATATCTTGATAATCCCTCACCTGGTCGACTTGAACCCGTTGCTCTGGGGTATGGGCAGCAGGAGTTTGTACTTCTTCCCCAGCCTGAGATGTTGCAGGAGCAAGTGGGATCAACCCTGCCTGAGCCAGAGTTCCAAATATGCTTAGAAATTGTACAAGGGTCTCCTGAAGAACCGGTGCAGTAACAGGCGTCTGTGGTGCCTGCGTTCCAGCTGGAGCTACTGGTGGCTCATTTGTAGAAACTCGTGCGGGTGTTCTGGCTTCACCACATGGATGTCCTCGGCCTCTACCCTGGCCCCGGCCTCTCGCGGCTCTAGCAGGGGATGCGGGTGCCTGGTCATCTGATCTGGCTATACATGTCCTCACTATCTGTGAGAGAATAGAAGATAGAAGTTTAGAATTCCGAAGTCAACAATTTCGTACGATAAGGAATCAAAGAAGTGAAATTTTCCTAACAATTCCATTGCCTCCCGAAGATAAGTACAAATGTCTTTGTACCAATCCGCGAGACTCTACTAAACCTTCTTGTGATTCATAACACATAAGAACTTAGAGCTCTGATGCCAACTTTTCACGACCCAAATCTCCATCTGTTAGATGTCGTGACGGCTGCTCTGCATATACAAGTAAAACCAACAACTTGAGTATAGACAACTCTAAAACCCAGTAGTCACAAGTCACAAGCACTAAGGTATTGTTCTATCTGTCTCTGTACATCAGCATATACGGAAAATAAAGAAGAACAGTATAAAAGGGTAGAGGGGAACTCCGAGGTCTACGGGCGCTGGCAGATATACCTTGAATTCTCTATACCAGTAGCACGTACTCTTTACTAATAGCGGGGCAGTAGGAGGTACCTGGGTCTGCACACAAAACATGTGCAGAAGAGTAGCATGAGTACACCATAACGGTAGCCAGTAAGTTCAAAGCCTAACCTCGATAGGGTAGTGACGAGGTTAGGTCAGGGACATACTCGGGAATATAATAATTAAGGCAGAAAGTAGAGTAATATGATGAAAGATTGAAAATTTAACAAATAGAAATATAGAAAAAGGAAACTACATAGCAAATAGGGGTAAACAATAGGTGCGCTCTTGAGGTAGCGCCTCGTAGTCCCAAAAGTAAATACTCAATAGGGGAGCTCCCAAGCTACCGCCTCGTAGTCCCAAAAGTAATTATGCAATAGGGAATCTCCCGAGGTACCACCTCATAGTCCCAAAGGTAAATATGTATTAGGGGATCTCCCGAGGCACCGCCTCGTAGTCCCAAAAGTAAACATGCAACAGGGGATCTCCCGAGGTACTGCATGGTAGTCCCAAGAGTAAACACACACCTCACAACCGATGGAACAATGAATTTAGAGCAAGAATTCTACCGTTAAAGACTAAGTACAAAAATCAAGGAAAATAGGAAATTCAACTAAGCATGCTGCACATATTTCAGATAAGCATTTAAGACACGTAGACATGTGATATTAGGCTAAACATGATAACTACACATGCTGGGATAACTCAGTTAAGATATACCAAGTTACTATTTAGTCAAAATCGGATTCTCAACAATTAGCCCATGTACGCACTCATCACCTTGCATACACGACACTCACATATCACAGATTATTACAACAATAACATCCTAAGGGGATTTCCCCCCCACAGGTTTAGGCAAGTCACTTAACTCGAGCCAAGCTCAATCTGTGAATAGAAATGCCCTTTCCTCGACTTTCGGACTTCGAATGGCCCAAATCTATCCAAAAGCAATAACATACTATAAATATAACTATAAGAAACTAATCTAATTAATAAAATCAAGATTTTAACAGGAATTTAGAAAATCGCCCCAAAAAGTCAACCCGGGCCCACGTCTCGGAATCAGGTAAAAGTGACAAAATACAAACACCCATTCAACTACGAGTTCACCCATGCCAAAATTACTCAAATCCGATATCAAAACCTCAATCAAAACCCCAATACTCGGTCTAAGAACTTTACAACTTTTTCCCCAAATTTCTTAACCCAAAACCTTAATTAGATGATGAAATTAATGATGGATTAGTGGATATTAATAAAATATGAGTGTAGAATCCTTACCTAAATGTCTCTTTTCATGATCCCTCAAAATCCCGCCTCAATATGAGCGCTCTATCTCAAATTATGGAGAAAATGGTAAACCCTCGACTTTGAAATGTTTAAGGTGTTCCGTAATCGCGATTGCGGAAATAGCCTCGCGATCGGAAGCACAACTCAGCTTCCCCAAAAGTTAGGCCTATGCAAACACGGCTGACTACCTGCGAACGCGGAAAAGGAAAGGTCGAGACCTACGCGATCGCCAACTCAACCACGCGACCAAGCACAACCAAGCGTGGCCTACTGCCCCGAAAACCCCTATGCACACGCGACATTCACCACGTGTTCGCGACTCGCTGAGAACCAAAGCTTTTGCGTTTGCGTCCCCTTTTCTGCGAACATATAGATTAAACACTCAGTCCACCAAAAATCCTCGCACTGAAGGAAACCAGATCAGTGGACCAACAAACTTCAGCAATCTTCTAAGTCCAATTTCCAATCCGTTAACTATCCGAAATCCACCCAAGGCCCCCGGGACCTCAACCAAACATACCAACAAGTCCAATAACATCATACAAAGATAGTCGAACCCTCAGATTATGTCAAACAATGCTAAAACACGAATCACACTCCAATTCAAGCTTAATGAATTTTAAAACTTCAAACTTTTACAACCAATGCGGAAACCTATCAAATCACGTCCGATAGACCCAAATTTTCCACACAAGTCAAATTTGACATTAGGGACCTACTCCAACTTTCGAAACTCCAATCCGACCGCGATATCAAAAAGTCCACTCTCGGTCAAACTTTCCAAAAGTCCAACTTTCGCCATTTCAAGCCTAATTCAACTACGTACCTCCAATCACCATCCGGACACGCTCCTAAGTCTAAAATCACTTAACGGAGCTAACAGAACCATCAAAACTCCGTCCTAGAGTTTTGTTGGTAATCGTGATTTACAACATCAATATTTTATATATATTATCCTTTTTATTATTATTGTATATTGCCTTTTTGATTTTTTCCATAATTATTTTCTCTAAAAATTACTATTTCATGTAAAATAATATCGTTTACAATACTTAAAACTCATTTGTTGTTATATAACAATAAGAGAAGGAGAAGAGTTTTGGAGTGAAAAGTATAGAGAGAAATATTATTGATTTTGGAATGAGTTACAATGGAATAGAACCCCTCTATTTATAGGGAAAAAGTGACTTAACCATCATGTAACAAACCCTAAGATCTCTCTAAAATATAGACATTCACCTTAAATACAATTCTATTTATGACACTCCCCTTGGAATGTCTATTCAATAGATAATATGTCTCACTAAAACCTTAACTAAAATAAAACCCAATGGGAAAAATTCTAGAGAAGGCAAAAGAGTACACAGGTTTACAAATACGCCTTTTGGTTTCCTCGTTAAAAACCTTTCAACGAAAATCCAGTGGGACAAAATCTTGTAAGGGAAAAGAGTACAATACACTTTAACTCCTCCTGGTGAGAGCATCAATTCACATCCTTGAGCCTGTGCATCTCAATCTTGTACACTAGCTTCTTGAAGGTTGACATTGCTAGAGATTTGGTGAACAACTCAGTCATATTATCACTTGAATGAATATGTTGCACCTTGAAATCATCATTCATGTATATATGTAATGACTTCATATAATGTCGTGGAATAGCCTTTTCAATATCTCCATAGAGGTATTCTCGCTATCACATTATCATGCTTATAGTTATAGCAAGATACATATGTGCATAAATTGCACTTAGAATGTGGTACTTCAGGACCAAGAATTCTATATGCTTTAAATGATTTAAATCCTTCAGGGATTGTCATATAAGTTAAGTCATATTAGTCTTATAAATAAACATTAGATGCATATCACATTTTCATGTCATGCTAGACATATAAGATAAATAAAGTGATTGCACACACCATTGACTTTATACTTACGAATATTCGAACGACATGTCCAAAACTACAATTCTTTCATATGAAATCAATTCTATTCGAATTGTTTCTCCGAACATAAGATCCTTATATATATATATATATATATAGTCGACGATTATTTTATATCGGCCCCGATCCCCTACTTACTACTTTCCCCGTATCTTTTTTCTGCTTATGTGACTTGCCGGGAGGTTCTTTTTTGGTTTCGGAGTGATTTGGGACACTTAGTCTTTAAAACGAAAGCTTAAGTTCTTGGATTATTTACCCTAGTTGGAACTATGTGAAGACGACTCTAGAATGGAGTTTTGTCGGTTCTGTTAGCTTTGTTGGATGATTTTGTACTTAGGAGCATGTCAGGATTGTGAATTGGAGGTCTGTAGCTGAATTAGGCTTGAAATGGTAAAAGTTAAATTTTTTGAAAGTTTGACCGGGACTGGACTTTTTTATATCGGGGTCGGATTCCGATTCTAGAAGGTGGGATAGGTTCGTAATGTTAATTGTGATTTGTGCGCAAAATTTGAGGTCAATCGGACATGATTTGATAGGTTTCGGCATCAGTTGTAAAAGTTTGAAGTTTCAAAGTTCATTAAATTTGAATTGGAGGGTGATTCGTGATTTTAGTGTTGTTTGATGTGATTTTAGGGCTTGACTAAGTTTGTATGGTATTATAGGACTTTTTGGTATGTTTGGTTGAGGTCCCAGGGGCCTTGGGTGGATTCTGGGTAGTTAACGGACAAAAAATGGACTTGTTGAAGTTGCAGAATTTCTGGTATTTCCAATTACTGGTTTCCTTCTTCATGTTCGCAAGGGAGCTCCGCGTTCGCGAAGAGAAGCTGGAGGCAAGTGAGGATTTATGCTTCACATTCGCGATGAAGGTCCCGCATTCGCGAAACTCTGAGGTTAAAAGACTACGCGTTCGTGTATAGGAAGCTTGTCATCTGAGCCTCCAGGGAATTTGCCTACACGTTCGCGTAGGGTTGAGCTGAGTAAGCTTCGCGTTCATGATTAGGCCATCGCATTCGCAATGAATAATTTTGGACTGAAGCAATTTTGTGCTTCGCGAACGTGAGGGTTCTTTCGCATTTGCGAAGACGGGATCACTGGGCAGTTATAAACATTTCAAAAATGAGGGTTTAGCCATTTTTGTTAAAACTTGAGATAGAGAGCTCGGATTTGGACAAAATTTTAGGGTATTTACAGAGGAAGCTATTGGGTAAAGATTCTTGACTCATTTATGATTATATTCCATTAATTTATAGTTGATTCCATCCTTTAATTTCGGAGATGGGTTGAGAAAATTGGAAAAAATGGGAAAAAGTTGATCAACCAAATTTTTGAGTATTGATTGGGATTTTGATATCAGATTTGGAGAATTCATGTACGAGTGAACTCGCGAGTGAATGGGTGTTCATATTTTGTGATTTTACCCAATTCCGAGATGTGGGCCCGGGTCGACTTTTTGGGGCAATTTTCTAATTTCTTGCTTAAGCCTTGATTTCATTAATTAGATTAGCTTCTTATAGTTATATTTATGGTATGTAATTGCTTTTTTCTAGATTTAGGCCATTCGGAGTTGGAAAATCGTGGAAAAGGAATTCATACTAATTGATTGAGCTTGGTTCGGGGTAAGTGGCTTGCCTAACCTTATGTGGTGGAAGTCCCCATAGGATTTGATACTGTTGTGATACTTCTGTTATATGTGAGCGCCGTGTACGCGAGGTGATGAGTGCGTACACGGGCTATTTGTTGTAAAATCCGATTTTTATTGAGTAATAACCCGTTTCATCTTAATTGAGTTATACCAGCATGTGTAGTTATCCTGTTTATCCTAATTTTGCATGTCTACGTGTCTTAAATGCTTATTTGAACTCTGTGAAGCATGCTTAGTTGATTTCCTGTTTTTCCTTTATCTCTATCAGTCTTAACTGTAGTTTTCTTGTTGTAAATTGTTGTATTCATTGGTTTCGAGCTGTGTGTTTACTTTTGGGACTATGAGGCGGTACCTCGAGAGATCCACCTGCACATTTACTTTTGAGACTACGAGGCGGTTCCTCGGCAGATCTCCCTACACATTTACTTTTGAGACTACGAGGCGGTACCTCGGGAGATCTCCTTGCATATTTACTATTAGGACTACGAGACGGTATCTCGGGAGATCCCCTGCTATTTATTCCTGAGTGCTGTGGTGCTATTTTTGGTAGCTTTCTCTTGTTAGATTTCCAATATCTTATTACATTGCTATATTCTTCTGCCTTATTTCTTATATACTAGTGGGGCCCTGACCTGACCTCGTCACTACTCGACCGAATCAAATTTAAGTAGATTCGTTCTCGGAAATGTTCCGATGTGATCATAGGGGTATTGAATAGTTACAGGTAAACGATTTCCGTGGGACAGGGTAATCATGAAAGCTTGGCCGATGTATCTGGCGGCTCGTATTATTTGTTGACCATAATTTATGAATTTAGTTATCATAGGGAGCATATTTAGAATATCTATAAAAAGAATTTTATGCTTGTTTCTTTCTCTTGTTTGAGACAAGTCATGAATCTAGATATTGTATTCTTTTACAGTGAAAGAAGTTGCGACGAAGTTGTCAATAAAAGATTACCTAGAGAAATAGGTAAAAGAAATTTCCACCCAAGATTTAATAGTTGGTCCATTCTCTAGCCTCGGTAAAGTCCATCTTGTTGCAATAGGAATGAACAAAAACAAATAAGTGTTGGCTAATGTGATAAAGATACCAATTAGTGTTGTTAAGCTTGGCACTTACTGGGTACCATTGTGGTGTACTCATGCTACTCTTCTGCACATGTTTTGTGTGCAGATCCAGGTAGTTCTCATCAACCTTGTATTAGTGAGCAGCGAGATTATGGAGACTTCAAGGTATATCTGTCGCGTCCGCTGATCTTGGAGTCCCGCTCTATTCCCTCCTATGTCATTTACCTTTCCGTACTTTTCTTAGACTCTGGTGTATAGAGATAGTAGTTTTCTTCCGTAGCTTGTGACTTATGATTTTCCAGGTTTTGAGAACACTGTGTATACTCGAGTGCTGGGTTATTTGTACATGCCGAGCGACATTTTATCATTTTATAGTCTGTTGCAGTCTTGTAGTTCAATTTTGTTTTCATTACTGTTATTCCGCAATTTGTTAGGCTTACCTAGTCATAGAGACTAGGTGCCATCACGAAGTCTTACGGAGAGATATTTGGGTCGTGATAAGTTGGTATCAGAGCTCTAGGTTGATAGGTGTCATAAGTCACAAGCAGGTTTAGTAGAGTTTTGCGGATCGGTACGGAAACGTCTGTACTTATCTTCGGGAGGCTATGGAACTACTAGGAAAATTTTCACATCTTTTTATTCCTTGTCGTTTGAAATTGTTGACTTCGAAATTCTAAACTTCTATCTTCTATTCTCTCATAGATGGTGAGGACACGTACAACCGAATCAGATGACCAAGCACCCGTGCCCCCTGCTAGAGCCGCGAGGCCGGGGCCAGGGTAGAGGCCGACGATGTCCACGTAGTGCAGCCAGAGAATCCACACCAGTTGCTACAGAGGAGCCACCAGTAGCTCCAATCAGAGCGCAGGCACCTAAGACACCTGTTACTGTACCAGCTCTTCAGGAGACCCTTGAAAAGTTCCTGAGCATGTTCGGTACTCTAGCTCAGGCAGGGTTGATTCCATCTGCTCCTACCAGATCTCAGGCCGGGGGAGGAGCATAGAATCCCACCGCCCATACCCTAGAGCACCGGGTTCAGGTCGATCAGGTTTCAGAGGTCATACCAGTGCAGCCAGTAACCCAGTTCGACCCGAGGGTAGGGCAGTAGCTTCCGAGCAGCTCAGGCTCGAGAGGTACAAAAAGTACCACCCTCCTACTTTTAGTGGCTTCGAATCATAGGATGCCCATGGTTTTTTTGAGGAGTTCCACCGTATTCTGAGTACCATGAGTGTATCAGAGTCGGGTAGGTTTTTTTCACTGCTTTCCAGCTTAGAGGAGCGGCCTATCAGTGCTGGCGTGCTTATGAGTTGGGTAGTCTGGTTCAGGCAGTTTTGTTACTTAGACTCAGTTCTCGGATATGTTCTTAAGGGAGTATGTTCCCTAGAGTCTCAGAGATGCATGGTGCTTCGAGTTTGAGCAGTTGCACCAGGATGCCATGACTGTGTCAGAGTATGCCGTTCGCTTCAATGATTTGGCTAGGCATGCACCATCCTTGGTTGCTACAATTCGAGAGAGGGTCTGTCGGTTTATCGAGGGTCTCCATTCCAGCATGAGGATTAGCATGGCCTGGGAGATGGAGATGGATATTTCGTACCAGCAGGTTGTGAGTATTGCTAGGAGAGTGCAGGGCACGCTTGCTCGGGAGATAGAGGAGAGGGAGGCAAAGAGGTCTCGAGAGTCTGGCTCTTATACTGGTACTTGTGCCCCAACTACAGTTTGCCATGGTAGGGGCTATGTGAGTCGTCCTGTTCATTCAGCACTTCCAGCCGCCAGTGATATTCCGGATACTCTTAGGCCCTAAGAGCCTTATTATGCACCGCCAGTATATTGTGTACCTCCTGCACGGGGTACTTTCAGCACGTAGTCCAACCGACTAGGCCCGAGCCAATCACAGCATCCATGCCCTCCGAGAGCTTATTTTGAGTGTGGCGACACTCGCCATATGGCTAGGGATTGCCTCGGACTTAGGAGGGGTGCACCTCCTCAAATTTCTCAGGCACCACGTGCTCCATCGAGTCCTCAGGATATGATTACAACACTATCTACCACTCCACCTGCTCAGCAGCTCGAGGTGGAGGTCGGGCAGGTAAATGTCGCCCTAGAGGGGGAGGCCAGGCCAGATATTATGCTCTTCCTGCTCATACAGAGGCAGTTGCTTCCGACTATGTCATTATAGGTGTTGTCCTGATCTATCATAGAGGTGCATCAGTTTTATTTGATCCAGGCTCCATTTATTCCTATGTGTCATCTTATTTTGCCCCGTATTTGGGCGTATCTCGTGATTTCTTGAGTTCTCCTGTTTATGTGGCTACACCTGTTGGAGATTCTATTATTGTGGACCTTGTGTACCGGTTGTGTTTGGTTGTTCTTAGTGGTTTTGAGACCAGAGCCGATCTATTATTGCTCAGTATGGTAGATTTTTATATTATCTTGGGCATGGACCGGTTGTTGCCCCATTATGCTATTCTTGATTGTCACGCCAAGACCGTGATGTTGGCTAAGCCAGGCTTACCGCGGTTAGAGTGGAGAGGTACCTTAGATTATACTTCCAGCAGAGTTATTTCATTTCTTAAAGCTCAAAGAATGGTTGAGAAGGGGTGTGACATGTATCTAGCTTGTGTGAGAGATGTCAGTATTGATACCCCTACAGTTGAGTCAGTTCCAGTAGTGAGGGATTATCCCGATGTTTTTCAAGCTGACATTACGGGCTTGCCGCCCAACATAGATATCGACTTTGGTATTGATTTGTTGTCGGGCACTCTGCCATCTCTATTCCGCCATATCGTATGGATCTTCCTTTGTTGAAGAATTTGAAAGAACAGTTACAGGAATTTCTTGATAAGGGCTTCATTCGACCTAGTGTGTCACCTTGGGCTGCCCAGTCTTGTTTGTGAAGAAGAAGGATGGTTCTATGTATATGTGCATTTATTATTGCAGTTGAACAAAGTTACAGTGAAGAACAGGTATCCATTGCCTCGTATTGATGGCCTATTTGATCAGTTACAGGGTGCCAGAGTGTTTTCTAAGATTGACTTGCACTCAGGTTATTATCAGTTGATGATTTGGGAGCCAGATATCTCAAAGACTGCTTTCAGGACTTGGTATGGTCACTACGAGTTCCTTGTGATGTCATTTGAGCTGACCAATGCCCCAGCAACATTTGTGCATTTGATGCACAGTGTATTTTGGCCCTATCTTGACTCATTCGTCATTGTGTTTATTGACGACATTTTGGTGTACTCCCGAAGTTGGGAGGATCATGAGCAGCACCTGAGGACTGTGCTTCATTCCTTAAGAGAAAAGAAGCTATATGCAAAGTTTTCAAAGTGTAAGTTCTGGCTAGATTCAGTGGCATTTTTAGATCACGTAATGTCGAGTGAGGGGATCAATGTGGATCCGAAGAAGGTGGAAGAAGTGTAGAGTTAGACCAGACCGTCCTCAGCTACGGAGATTCAGAGTTTTCTTGGTTTGGTAGGGTATTACCATCGATTTATTAAGAGTTTCTCATCTATTGCAGCACTTATGACCAGGCTGACCCAGAAGAGTGTTCCATTCAGATGGATATAGGGGTGTGAGGAGAGCTTTCGAAAGCTCAAGACAGCTTTGACTACAGCCTCAGTATTGGTATTGCCTACTGATTGGGGGTCTTATAATATATATTTTGATGCGTTGTGGGGTGGTCATGGTGCAGTGTTGATGTAGGACCGTAGGGTGATTGCCTACGCCTCTAGACAACTGAAGGTGCATGAAATGAACTATCCTGTCCACGACCTTGAGTTAGCAGCTATCGTTCATTCCTTGAAGATTTGGGGGCGCTATTTGTACGGTGTCCCTTGTGAGATCTACGCTGATCAATGGAGTTTGCAGCATTTGTTCAAGCAAAAGGATCTTAACTTACATCAGCGGAGGTGGTTAGAGCTACCATCTCGGGAAGGCCAATGTGGTGGCTGATGCCTTGAGTCGTAGGGCAGAGAGTTTGGGGAGCTTAGCATATCTACAAGCAGCAAAGAGGCCGATGGCATTGGATGTTCAGGCCTTGGCCAACCAATTTGTTAGATTGGATATTTCTGAGTCGAGTCGAGTTTTGGCTTGTGTGGTCTCCCATTCTTCTCTTTATGATCGTATTAGGGAGCATTAGTATGGTGACCTCCATCTTCTTATCTTTAAGGAGAAGGTTCAACACGGTGATGCAAAGGAGGTCGCTATTGGTGTTGCTGGTGCATTGAGGATGCAGGGCAAGCTATGTGTACCCAATACGGATTGCATGAGTTGATTCTCCAGCAGGCTCACAGTTTGCGTACACCATGTATCCGGGTGCCACGAAGAAGGACATAGTGTAATGTGTAGCTCGGTGTTGAAATTTCCAACATGTGAAGTATGAGTATTAGTGGCCAGGTGGGTTGCTTCAGAAGTTAGAGATTCCTGAGTTGAAATGGGAGCGGATCACTATGGATTTTGTTGTTGGACTCCAACGGACTCAAGCGAAGTATGATGCAGTTTGGGTGATTGTGGATAGGCTGACCAAGTCAGCTCATTTCATTCCTATGATGACTACCTATTCCTCCGAGCAGCTGGCTCGAGTTTATATACGCGATATTGTCAAGCTTTATGGCATGCCGGTGTCTATCATCTCTGACTGGGGTATGCAGTTTACATCGCGGTTCTGGAGGGCCGTATAGCATGAATTAGGTACTCGGGTTGCATTGAGCACAACATTTCACCCTCAGACGGACGGACACAGTCCGAATGCACTATTTAGATACCGGAGGATATGCTTAGCACGTGTGTCATGGAGTTTGGAGGTTCTTGGGATCAGTTCTTGCCACTTGCGGAGTTTGCCTACAACAACAGTTATTAGTCGAGCATTCAAATGGCGCTGTATGAGGCTCTGTATGGTAGGCGGTGTCGGTCTCCAGTGGGTTGGTTTGAGTCGGGTTAGGCTAGGCTTTTGGGTACAGACTTGGTGCAGGATGCTTTGGAGAAGGTTAAGGCGATTCAGGATCAACTTCGCACAGCCCAATCTAGACAGAAGAGTTATGCGGATCGGAAGATTCGTGATGTTGCATTCATGGTTGGAGAGCGAGTCTTGCTCTGGTTTCGCCCATGAAGGGTGTTATGAGGTTCGGGAAGAAGGGCAATCCGAGCCCAAGGTTTATTGGCCCATTCGAGGTGTTGCGATGAGTTGGGGAGGTTGTTTATGAGCTTGCCTTGCCTCCCCGTCTAGCAGGAGTTCATCTGGCATTACATGTTTCTATGCTCCAGAAGTATCACGGTGATCCGTCTCATGTGTTGGATTTCAGCTTGGTCCAGTTGGACAAGGATCTATCTTATGTTGAGGAGCCGGTAGCTATTTTGGACGGGCAGGTATGAAAGCTAAGGTCAAAGAACATTGGTTCAGTGAAGGTTTAGTGGAGGGGTTAGCCGGTCGAGGAGGCGACTTGGAATACCGAGCATGATATGCGCAGCCGTTATCCTCATCTTTTCACCACTTCAGGTATGTCTCTATGCGCGTTCAAGGACGAACGACTGTTTTAAGCAAGGGAGGATGTAATGACCTGCTGGTCGTTTTGAGAGTATTAACCCCGATCAACTAATTACTACTTTCCCCGTATCTTTTCTGCGTATGTGACTTGGCGTGAGGTTCTGGTTTTTGGTTTCGGAGTGATTTGGGACACTTAGTCCCTAAAACGGAAGCTTAAGTTCTAGGATTTTTTACCGTAGTTTGAGCTGTGTGAAGACGACTCCAGAATGGAGTTTCATTGGTTCAATCGAATGTGATTTGATAGGTTTCGGCTTCGGTTGTAGAAGTTTGAAGATTCAATTGGAGGGTGATTTGTGATTTTAGCATTGTTTGATGTGATTGAGGGCTCGACTAAGTTCGTATGGTCTTAAAGGGCTTGTTGGTATGTTTAGTTGAGGTCCCGGGAGCCTCGGGTGGATTCTGGGTGGTTAACGAGCAAAAATTGGACTTGTGGAAGTTGCAGAATTTCTAGTGTTTCCAGTTACTGGTTTCCTTCTTCGCGTTCACGAGGGGAGTTCCGCATTCACGAAGAAGAGCTGGAGGCAGGTGAGGATTTGTGATTCGTGTTCACGATGAAGTCCCTGCGTTCGTGAAGCTCTTAGATTATAAGACTACGCGTTCGTGATGAGGTCCCCGCGTTCACATAGAGGAAGCTGGTCAAATGAGCCTCTAGGGAATTTGCCTATTTGTTCCAGATGATAGTCCCGCGTTCGCATAGGTTTGGGTAAGCTTCGCGCTTGCGAATAGGACATCGCGCCTTTACGCTCATTTATCTATTTTACGCGATTCCTCTTTTGAATTTATGTATTTTTCGCGGGCAAAAGCATTGACAAATAACAAAAAACTGCGCTCGAAGATAATATCAGAAATAAAGTGCCCGACATGCCTATTACACTAGGCCGCATGGAATGACGACATCACAATTCGACGTTTTACAGATGCCGCCATCGAGGCCAAGGCATAGTGATATGCCAAGTGCAACAGTATTAAGCCCGTAATCTCGAGGTTGGTAATCGTGATTTACAATATCTACCTTTTAAATATTTTTCATATTTTTATTATTTATTTTATATTGCCTTTTTTTATCTTTTCCATAATTATCCTCTTTAAAAAAATTATTATTTCATGTAAAAAAATATCGTTTACAATCCGTAAAACTCATTTGTGAATTTATTAGATCTACCGCCGATATATTAAAAGAAGTAGGATAAAATTTTTGGAAAGAAGACGGATGCAACATGAAGACTTCCCAGAGAGTCACCCATCCTAGTACTACTCTTGCACAGGCATGCTTAACTTCGGAGATCTGAAGGGATCCAGTGCATTAGTGCTGGTATGATCGCATCCGACATTTCTTGCACTCTAATATTACCTTTCCTCCTTCCACTTTTGGTGCGAAAGTGTAAAGCCTTGAAACAGCACAACTTTATGCTCATTTATCCCTTTTACGCGATTCCTTTTTCGATTTTACGTATTTTCCGCGGGCCAGAGCGTTGACTAAAAATAACAAGCCGCGCTCGACAATAATATCAAAATTGGAGGGCCCGACATGCATATTGCACTAGGCTGCATGGAACTATCGCGCCCCCTTTTTTCTCTCTTTGCATCGGGAGAATCGGGTTTATGATATTTGGGTATGGGACAACTCGTTCCTTTTTTTGGGAACTGGGTTTTGCATTTTTTGAAGAGTCGCCACCTAATGATTTATGGTGCATTAGGACACCTACAAGGTTCACTTCTGAGTTTGTTTGATAACCAGAGATAGGGTAAGGGCTTGAAATTATCCTAAGGGGAAGGCGTTAGGCACCCCTCAGGATCCACTAGTGTGGTTCCCGGCCAGACAATTCTTTGTGAATTTGGTGCAATTAACATGCAAGCAGATAAGGCTCAAATAAGAGGGGATTTTAATACACAAATGCTCGGAAGTTAAATAGAGCAATCATTAAAAAGCTGATTTTTTGAAAAGTCATAATACTTTAAAGGCAAAGAAAGAGAGGGAAAGGGGGTCCTAGGTTTATTTATAATATGGATCACATCAATGCAATACCCGGTAATCACTCCTCAAAAGAGGGCTACACGTGGTATTAGCGCATCGGTCATCACATCCATATCTACCCTTCCCACCTCGTTAAGGTGCTAAAGCGTGGATTGGACTCGGCCACTATTACATGCTATTACCCGCCCCATTCCTATCAGTCCCGGAGGCACTTAGGACTTCTATTCCTAAAAAGGGAGGGATATTAGGCTAACTTGGAGTTTCAAAGGTGAAAAAATCTAAAGCGACATACAAAACATATAGGACAACACAATAACAGGGGAAGCACAAAAACAATGAAGGCTCATATATACCTCCTCAAACAAAGCAATCAAATAGCACGACTCAAATAACAAGCAGAGTCTGAAAATATTAAGGCAAAAGGGGAGTTTAAGTTGTTGAAGCAGACCAATTTATTACATAACTCTGATAAGAAGACCGAATCAGGCCTGCCTACTGGTTGTAGCAATTATTAATTAACAGAAACGAGTTCAGCTTCATTTATCACTATTACCTAAGGTTTGCCTAGGTGTTTGGGGTAGAATCTTATGAGCATTGTATCTATTACCGATTCAGAATGTGGCAAAGCAGTAACAAACTTAAAAACAAGCGGTTTGAAATCCTATAGGCATGGTTGCTAAACCGTGTTAAACAGGGAGATTAAGTTACTTAAAAACTGGTTTAGAATAGACTGATTTTAAATTAGACTAGTTTCAGATTCTGATATCCATTATTACTGGTTTTAACTCATATAGACGTGATATCTAGTGTTGCTGATTTTAATTACTATAGACATGATATCTAGTCGAACGTGAATTGGAAACATGTAGGATTTTTACTTGGGAATTCCTATAGGCATGATTTCTATACATTATATTGATTTTAACATTATGAACATGATACCTGCTTATAGCCGTTTAGATCCTAGAGCATGATATCTAAGTGGTAACAAGCGTGCAGAATTTAAAATAAAGTCCTATAGGCAGGTTATCTAGGTGTGAAATTGAACATGCGGAAATCTAAATGAATCCTATAGACATGGTGTCTAAATGCAGAATTGAACAGGTAGGATTTAACACTAGTCCTATAGGCATGCTTTCTAAAATGCAGAATTGAATCATTCAGAACACAAATCCTATAGGCATATTTTCTACCCTTGAGCATGCATAATTGTCCATCCCTTTTTCACTAGCCTACCCCAAATGTTTATTACAAATTATTATAGACCAGTAATAATGAATTACATCAAGAAAATATGTAAAAATAGGAAATTACAACCATAGGAAGCCTGATTCTAACTTCCTCTCCGAGTTATGGATCAAACGCCTCAAATACCACTTGTTTCAAAGCCTTTCTCGGACCTGGGTGTGTCAGAGTTCCCTAAGGGTCTCAAAGGGCCCCGGGCAATGCTTACACCCAGGTTCATAGAACCAGATAGGGATGAGTGCAGTGTGGAAGGGCTAGCCCTTATGTGTCCAAGTTCAGAGGGAGCTCATGGGTCCCAAGGCAAGGCTCACACAAGAGGGGCAGAACTTAAGTCTAAGAAGATAGTGGAAGTGCAGGAATAGAGTTTTAAAACTGAGGGGATAAAGGAGAGGGGTAAAGGGTGATAGGGAAACAATAATTAGTAAAACACAGAGTTAATAAATTCATACAAAGGGGTCAGGGGTTGGGAATCCATTGCAAGGAGCCTATGTACTTAGGCAGGGGTCAGCTTTGGGCATGCACAGCAATAGAAGGCGTTGGCATGCCTATAAGCCAATTAGAATACACAACAACTAGAGGAGATATGGAGGTTATGATCCTAGGGGGATCAAGTTTGGGTCATGCACAACAATGTTCAATGCTGTCATGCCCCAAACCAACCACAGATACCAAACACATTGGGGATGGGGATTTAGGGTTCACAAGCCATGATAAGTAATTGACAGAAGCATTAATTCAGAACAGATTATAACATGCTTAATAATGGAACTTGGTTAAATACAAACAGGAGAGAAACAAGGATGAAAGAAACAGTAAAGAAACATGTTATTGCTGGTGCTGAAAATTAGTTAGAACATACCAGTCAAGATGCAAATACAGAGAAAAATGAGCAAACTTCCCACAGCCAAGCCTTGGCTTTCAGCCGGCTAGGTAAGGCAGCAATACAAGTAGCAACAGAGAAAAGAGAGAGATTTTAGTGGAGTGTGTGTGTCTGAACTCAAGTGTTTTTATGCCTTGTGTTCGTGTGTTTGCAAGAAGAGGAGGTGGGTATTTATAGTTTTGAAAACATGTGAGAAATAAGGCAATAAATAAAGTTCAATGCAAATATGGAAGTAATCAGCAATCAGAATCAATCAACCAAGTGATTCCCCTTTAATTGAGGAATTTCTTGCTTAACGGGGCTAACAGGTTCAAAAGAAGGAAAGAAAGATTAGCTTGTAGGCAGACTGATTATTACCATAAAAGAAAGAAGTAAAATATTAAGTACACAATCGAGTCCAAGAATAGAGATACACTTGTTTTTTTTTGGGAAAAAGATTCAGCAAGGCAATAAGTAAGGAAAAGGAACAATCACTTTAACAGGCGAGTAAAATTAGAGTTCACAAAAAGGGAAGTTTTGAAATCAGTCCCAAAATTGAGCATAAGTCAAAGAAGGAACCTCAGCATATAAATAGAATGCACAAACAAAAGACATGCGAGGCCAAGATATTGGCAAAAAGAAACAGCATGCAATAATAGTACAAAGTCAGTAGATAGCAAATATCCAAAGCATGATAGTCAAGTAGGTCAGGTCTCATTGAATCTGTAGTAAGAATGAAAAAAAAAAAGAGTGTCAGGAGCATGCAAAGGGTCTCACAGCATAGTCGAGTTTCAAAGATAGTAAGAACCCAAAATTAGAGGGATCATATAAGGGAAAGAGATGTTGAAACAAGGAACTTCAAATCAAGTCAGGCATTTAAACGAGCAGTTTCAACTCAAAGACATAGGTTTTCTTAAACAATATTCAAGCTTATGAGATGATAAACAAATAAGCAGTTTAGAAACTCGAATAGACCCAAAAGAAATTAGGGTTTTTCAACATCGATCGAGTTTAAAGATGATGAACAAATAGATCAGACAATATCTAGCAAATAGTCTCAGGAACTCGAATGAACCCAAAGAAATTAGGGTTTTCAACACCAATCGAGTCTAGAGATGATAAACAAATAGATCAGACAATCACTAACAAATAGTCTCAGAAACTCGAATGAACCCAAAGAAATTAGGGTTATCAATACCAATCGAGTCTAGAGATGATAAACAAATAGATCAGACAATCACTAACAAATAGTCTCTGAAACCCTAATAGAAATTTGGGTTTTTATCATGCTAAACTCAGAAAAGATTTTGAAAAGAAGAACTTGAAGAAAAACCTTAATCCGAAAAAGATGAAGAGTCCTTTTTTTTAAAGCAAAATTAAAGAGACCTCGAGAAGGCGTTTAATAACTCATAGCAAGCATGGATCTAAAGTGAACCTAAAAGAAGCCGAAAAACTCTTAGAGATTAGGGTTTCAGAAGAACCCCAAGTGACGAGAAAGGCCTTGAAAGCCATCGATCTAAATAGGAGAGTCAAACGTCTGACTCGAATGGCCATGGATGGGCGGAGAAAAGTCAGAGATGACCGGAGAAAGTTCGTCGAGCAAGGACTGGGCCGAACCCTTCAGAGTCTGGTCATGAGACCATAGAAACGAACACGTAGAAGCCATGAGAGGCTGATACAGGTCTTAGATGATCTCGAAGAGCCATGGATTAGGTAGATTAAGGTGGCGACGGCTAGGGTTTGGGGTTGTTGTAGAGAGGAGTTGAGAGAGGAGGGGAATTCAGAGGCGGCGTATGGTGGGAAATGGTAGGGTTTGGGGGGTCTTTTAGGATTAATTAAGGTAAGGGGGATTTCTGGCCGTTGATTAAGAAGGATCAATGGCTTGGATTGATCAGGTAAATGGACGGATTATGAAGATGGGTTTGGGTCGGATTATATCGGAATTGGGTCGGGGTTTAATAGGAATTGGGCCAGGGTAATTGGGATTCAAATTGGGGTCCAATTTAGGCTACAATCGAAATAAAATGGGGCTAACATTTAAATAGCCAATTTTCCTATTTGATTTATAAAAAAAATAATAAATAATTTCTAGAAATAAATTAATGGTACTAAAATGATTTATAGTACATAATTAATTATTTAAAAATACCAGACCTAATTTTGTGAATATAAAACACAGTTAAATCTAAAAAGGGGCTAATATTGCAATTATACAATTTTAGCCTTAAAAATACTAAATAATTTTGTAAAAATATGCAAAAAAAAATCCCTTAACTATGTATTAGCATAACCATAAAGATCCAATAAATAAATCATCACAACTAATAATTTTATATATAATTATGGGATTGTTATGGATAAAATAGGGGGATAAATTGATTTAAAAATCTTTTAAATTAAGGAAAAAATAGGAAAACACTTGGATATGCTTATATATGCATACATATGCTATTTTGAAAGTACTTTGCATAAAAATATACATAGGGAAAAATTGGGTATCAACAGCTGCCCCTCTTTACCCGGGAAGGATAAAAGAGTTGTCGGGTAAAGATATGATGGCCAATTTTGACCGAACGAAACGGTTTGAAGACGATAGGCTGCGCCCTGGATTCTGAGCTACCTACATATCCCTGGTCTTACAGGAATCAGGCCATATTTACTTCAGGATCTATCGGCGGAGTATGCCGACAGGTACTTTCCAAGAACGGACGCTTACGGGCGTAGTTAGGTCTGATGTGGCTGCGGGCACGGGAGTGGAAACGCTCCTGCTAGGACGGCTGTTGCTTGCCGGTTTACCTGCAAAGAAGTAATACAAGCATATATTGTGCGTAAACTTAGACATGATGCAAATTCTCGTCGGACAATGAATGTTGTCTTCGGACGGTTAAGATGACGTCCTTAGACCATGACGTCCTGGGCCATGAAGCGTGCAATAAATGATTCGCAGGCTATGAAATGATGCTCTCGGGCTATGGAAATGATTCCTCCGAACCATGATGCCTTTGAATAATGATACGCAAAAGATTGAAAGAGATCCTCACGCCATGACATGGTGTTCTCAGGCTATGAGCATGGTGCCTCCGAACGATGACGCCTTCGGATGGGTTCACGATATTTCAGCCCATGATGGATGCGGTAGTATGTGGCGATCTTTCAGCCATGCAAATGCGGTATGTGGCGATCTTTCAGCCATGCGGATGCAGTATGAGGCGATCTTTCAGCCATGCAGATGCAGTATGAGGCGATCTTTCAGCCGTGCATTGTGGTGATCTTCAGCCATGCAGATGCAATATGAGGCGATCTTTTAGTCGTGCAATGCAGTAAGAGGCGTATCTTTAGCCGTGCAATGTGGCGTATCTTCAGTCCATGCAGT